>NC_051157.2:143858508-144010121 GCF_013339745.2 Dermacentor silvarum
TACACGTGAAACGAATGTGAGGCAGCCGAAGTTCAGGTTTCCTTTTTCTGAAACGTAAAGCCTAGGCCCTGCTGCTGCATGAGAATGGTTCTCCTACCTAAGCGTAGCTTTTAATAACTCTTCATTTACATAAGAAAGGGTACGGTTACATTTATACATAGAATGTACAGCAGATGGTTGGTCATCAGTCAGCTTCATTTTGTCATACGGCTCAATAAAGCATACAGTCTTGTCCCTGCTGTTGAAGTGACAATGCGTCGAACGGGGAGCTGCACAAAGCGCCAATCGGCAGTAGGCGCGACACCAGATTCATTTTGCGTCGCCCAACTACGTCCCATAGGGGTTGGACGGAGAGCCGCGCTTTGCGGTGCCGCGCGCATAATGGGGTAAAGTAAACGAATAACTTGGCGCCAGTAATTTCGGTTACGTGGCCATTTCGAAATGAAAAGAAAAAAAAAGACCGCCACTAGACTTTTATGACGGTCGCCTTCAACTTTTCAGCATCCGCGTGTGTCGATGAAGTTTGTTGCGAAAACGTTAGTTAGTGAAATAGTTTAATTAGTGAATGAATTGCTTCGCTTTTTCTCGCAAACGACGTCCGCCTGTGCTGATAATTCATCTGTAGTGACGGAAATCGGATAAGTTACGCAGGCCATTAAAAAAAGTTGTCGCAGTTTCACCCGAAAGGCGAAGCATCAATTGCGATAGCAACTTAGTAGAGAGCGATACAGAGTAAGGATAGTAGTTTTATCCCTGTACAAACTTGGACATGCAGCAGCACCGCCAACAACGCAGCCGTTGCTCGCCGCCGTCCGTATTCCCACGCTCACCCGCCGTGCGTTCGCGCTCTTCCGTGAAGGTGCCGACCGCCGCTGCGCTATGCTGCTGCAGCGTTTGACGTCCGCATCTTCATGTGACTATTCGTTCCCCACCCACGCTTGTCATCGTTAGTAAGCGGGTTTGCACTACACATGATGTGCCGGAAGCGCAGTGAGCTACGTTGTGCCCTTCGCAGCCTGCCCACGAACGCGCTTTCTCCCCCGTTTCACACCCCTTTCGGGGTCTCGAGTCTCTTCAATCGCACTTACGCGACGCCACTGCTCACTTAATCAGCGTGCTACCTATGCGACCAAGTCGCTCACCTCTCGTATGACTTGCTGCGTGCTATCGCATCATTGTTCGCCCTAGGCGAAACTGTGACATTTTTTCTCGCGACGACGTCGCCGGCTGATAATTCTCTGTATGACGGAATCGATAGTGACGCAGGCCATCAAAAAAAAAAAAACTGTTGGATCCTGCTGGAACCGCAGCGGTGTCCTAGAGGTAGAGCATCCGCCTCGTATGCGGGAGGTACCGAGTTCAAATCCCGGTGCCGTCGGGAACCCACCAGTTTTTTCTAATGGGTAGAGATGTTCCCTGGCCTGGTGCTCGGCTTTCTAGGGGATTGACATCTCGAAAGAGGCCCCAATAGTGATTTCAGGAGTTGTCTCTGGGCGCCTCTTGTCCAACCCCAGACGGCCTTGTTAAACAGCATCCGCCGCGGCTGTGGGAGGCAAGTGGTACCGCCTGGTACCTACCTGTAAATTAGGTACACGCGCACTCTCGGCCTGGTGCTCGGCCATTATGGGACCTCAACGCTTGGAAAGGGGTGTGTGTGGAGAGGGGGACCCGAAGGCGTCCCCACTTCAATAGGTGCATCTGGGGCTCAACATGGGAAATGTGTGCCATTGGAGCGGCCCAAACATCACTTTTTTTTTCTGTGCCTACGAGGGTTTCGACGGAAATTCAGGGCGCGGGCTCCTTTCCCAAGCGTATCACCCCTGAAGGAAGCCGAACGCCAGGCCATGGGTACGCTTGTACCCATTTGAACCAGTGGGTGCCCGGAGGCGGTGGGAATCGAACCCACAACCTCCCGCAGCCGAGGCGGGCGCTCTAACACCAGGTGGACAGGCGTAATTCTGCCTCTCTATGTGGATTACTTGAGGACTTGCGCAACAAATGTAGATAGTTATTTTGCTAATTTGCAATGTTGCACAATGTGTTGTATTTATTGACTGCAGGGCACAAGTGGCAATTGCAGGGATGTAACCCAGTGGTATCAGTCACAGAAAAAAAAAGCTGTAGGTGTTCTATATGCTTTCCTGAGTAAAACTGAGTGAAATCTTCTAATCTGTTGTCTTACATAGGCTTTGGTTTTATTGCGGAAACTGGATAGCACTACCACTTGCTCCGACTGTAATGGCCTACTTTTTTCTGTGCCGACTGTGACTGTAAGTCTTCCATGGTCATAAGCATAAATCTCCTTAGTCATACGTAGTCATAAGACACTGTCATATATACCCCATAGGACCCCATGTAAATATTTGGAGCGAATCGTGTCACTCGTTACAGACACACAGATTGCGAACAGTAGCCCTAGAATGCTGACGCATTAAAAGTCCCTAGACTGCTACCACTTTGCCAAAGGTGTGCCAATAAGTGCATCGGCGCTTCAGCTAGCAGTTTTACAAAAGCCTTCTTCGCGAAGTTCGGCAAGATACGAACTGCAACACGGATCACCTTTGGCACATTTCGGGATATCTGCACTAAGTAGATATGACTGTGTTGTTAGCTGGCAATCCGGTTTGACTTCAGCAATTGCGGCATGTGCTCTAGGCTCCTAATTAAAGTTGAATTAAGGAAACATTGTTCACTACCAAAGTAATAATCATGATTTGTTGTGTATGTAATGCCCGCCATTTCACCAAATCAACGGCGACAGGCGGAATTACGCTGTCACAGTCAGTATAAGAAATGAGTTCCATGTAAAAAAAAAAAAAAATCTGGTACACTGGTATATTATGGCTTTAGCTGTAATACCTGGAGCACTCAGTGCTATTGCAATTTCTGAGAGTCAGTGTAATATGGGCAAGTGCACATGATGCTGCCGTATAATTGTCTGTTACAGGTGTTTGGATCGAGATGAACTACACATTAATTTATGCAAATTATGAAGGGTGCTTACTGCTTCGCATTCCCGCCATGATTCAAGGTTCGTGTATGACGTTTTTAAAAATATCTGATACGGTTCGAGTTGCTGACGTTGCTCGTGACTACTCACGAATGACCCTGATGTTTTCTATGTGTACTGCTGCACCACTATTCCACGTGCACAGCTGGGAGAATGCTATAATTTCGACTATATCGGTTTGAGAGTATTTCGTGAACTGCTCCCGCTCAGCACATCAAAGCAGCTCCGGGCAAGAAAGTTTGACGCCATTCGTCTGAGAGAGGCGGATTCGGTGCTATAAGCGATGCAACATTAAGCAGCCTCGTAAATGATAATCAATATTTCAGAAATCATAACATCATTACTAAACCGGTGACAAAGCGCGGAAACTGGTCCAGGGCCATACCTAGGAATTTTTACCCAGAACGGCGGCCTTTACGTCAGCTAATTTTCTTAACTGTTACTGTACTAAACCTAACCCTGATGGTGTCGGGCAGCGCCGTTCACTGCCATTACAGCTTGCTAGCATGCACCTTTTAAAGGAAACGCCTTCCTGCAATTTAAGATTCTGCACGGTGGGTTCACCACTCCTTCCTTTAATCATCATCAGCCTATATTTTAGGTTCACTGCGGAAGAAGGGCTCGCCTGCATTCTTCGATTACCCCTGTCTTGCGCTAGCTGATTCCTACTTTTGCCTGCAAATTTCCTAACTTTATCACCCCCCCTAGTTTTCTGCCGTCCTAGACTGCGTTTTCCTTCTCTTGGCACCCGTTCCGTAACTCGAATGATCTGCCAGCTATCTACCCTAGGCATTACTCGGCCTGCCCAGCTCCATTTTTTTCTCTTAATGTCAATAAGAATATCGGCTATCCTCGTTCGCTATCTGATCCACGCCGCTTTCTTCCTGTCTCTTAACGTTACGCCTAACATTTTTCGTTCCACCCCTCTTTGCGCGGTCCTTAAGTTGTTGCAGCAGTGCACCAAGTTGGGCTAGCTGGTTGAAGTTCATATTGGAAAGATTTTAGCTGCGCTATAAACAGGGACAAAGGAGGACGAAAAAGACAACACGTGCGTTTAACTTGTTCTCGAGCTTCTTTGTTAACCTCCAAGTTTCTTCCCCATATGCTAGCACCGGTATAATGCAATGATTGTACACTTTTCTTTTGAACGACAGTGGTAAGCTCCCAGTCAGAATTTGGCAATGCCTGCCGTATGCACTCCAACCTTCCTTTATTGGGGTTGAAATTGGAACACTCTCCGCAGCCCCTGCAAGCAAAAGCTAAGGCGGGCGAAATCACATTGTTATGCGAAAAAGAAGTATGCGCGGGTGAAAGTCCGTGCAGGAGTTGGGTGCTCGTTTTCGTCCGAAATAAACTTAATAGGTTAACTAAGCGTAACACTTGCTTTAGCAGGGGCTTATGCCGGTTGTCGACATGGTATGTCCGATGTTCATTTATCATCCGCAAGCATGTGGCACAACGACACATGTCGTATCAGCGGTAAAATGTCGTCTCCGGCTTCGGCACTGTCCGTTCGTAATATGCCCACAACTTACTTGATGCTAAGATATTATCATTTTAGGTTACGTTAGGGTGTTGGTCGTTACTTCAAAGACTGCCATTCACATAAATGCCGTTTAAAGTTCGTGTTGAATGTTGCGTGCCACGTTTAAATACTGTTTCTGCGATCATAATCGTTATGTGGCAAACACCTGTGGTGATTATCAAGTGGCAGCTTACCTTAAGTTCTAATAATTATTAATAGTTATACAGTGCATGTTACTTGCAGTTATGTGATTGCACCTGCGGCAGTTATGACCTCAACGCAGCTAACTACTAAGCTGTACTTCGATTCGATTCACACTGGCGCCTTGCTGAGAGATATGCGCTGCTCTGTAAAATCTGGAAATGCTAGAACGTGCTTTCGGTTGCTACGACAACATTTATCAATTACTTGTTCTAGGTTGTACATGTCGCCCATTGTATGTATTGCAGGAAGCGGGTGCATGGTTCTTCTCACGGGTGCTGCTGTAAGACGTGGTCTTCGGGGCGATTGCAAAATCACGTATGAGAAGGCCTGCGGCAAGCAACACAAGTTCTACCCGATATATGACAAGTCGTGCAGAAAAAAGCCAAGTCATAGCTAAACGCCTTGCTGCTACATAGAATAAACGTAACATCTGTAATGTGGAATGGTTCTTTCATGTGGAATGTGACTGCGTATCGCGAAGCTTGTTGTGACTGGCGACCACTAATAGCTCGCGTCCAAATCGCACCTCCAGCAGACTCAGTTTTAAATTTTATTTTATTTCCAAGTGAACATAAATTGCTTGTTCTTTCTCTCAACTTGAACATTTGGTGAGGGGGAAATGAAGGTGATAGGCACGACAACCTGGGCCACGCGGCCCTACTGCGCCTAGGGAGCCTAAAAGCAAGCGCTGTTCTTAAAACAACGCAGGCATGTATAGGCCCCCTAACTATGCCTAAAGCTTTAACTACGCATTGCTAAGAGCGCCCTCTGGTAGCAAAAAGTCGAGTCGAAGGTCGCAGCGGTTATCCGTCGGCGGTTTGTTTTCATTGGGGATGCGTGCTCTCTCTCTCCTGTTGCTGGTGGCACTCGCGCTGTATTTTGAACCGGAGCACGTGATGCAGTTGATGAAGACTCCAGTGCCGTTTTGCAGAAAACTGTCCGATGCAGTGACAGTGACAGTGACAAGAACTTTTATTGGTCCTGAGAAACTGGCCAGGGGGAGCCGAAGGCTCCCTCAGGTCAAGTCGGTGGCTCCGCCCACGATGGCACCGGGAGGCGATGCAAAACACATTTTTTTAGCGACGGGAACATCAAGAAAGGCGAGCGCCTGCTGTGGCTATCATTTACGGTGTCGAACAAAATGTAGACAGAAGACACGATTAGAAACGCCAGTTGTGTTTAGCATGTCAGCGACAAGATCTTCCTGAACAGCGATCATGAGGTACACGCCAATTCAATGCAACATAATCCATTGTGCTTAGAAATGTGTGAAATAAAGACAAGTACTGTTTATTTCATTCCTCTATGAAGCACGAAAAGAACATTACTACTGTGCTGGGCGGCCTTTATTTGGTAGGTGCACTGTGTGAAAAGAAGCACATTTTTTTGTGTGCTGTTCCACCTCCCAAGCGCAGCTGCAATGTTTTGTGCAACCGATATCAAAGGCTTTGTACTCGGTAGTCACCTCTCACTCCATAAATGGATCAGCTAAGTTTCTTTTTTTTGCAATTTCAACGCCGTTACGCGTGTTAAAACATACCCCAAAAGCACTTAGCATCACTTAATAGGGAAACAGCGTATTTGACAGAATGATAAACGACCTTTGTTTCGGCGACAGTTACGTGCTATTCATCAGCAGCTGGCCCTGCAACGCGTTTCATCCTGAAAGGGAATGTGTTTGGGATGTATTTGAGAAATTGTACACATTATTATGATTAGCTGTGACGGGGTGTATACGGGACAATCTGGCCGTTCTGTCAATGTACATTTTGGGGACGCTCGACTTTCAAGAGTCCACTGATATTGCTCTCCGCGCATGGCTCGCGTTTCCTGTAATTCGGCTTCGCCGTGTGGTTTTCCGCCGGCTGGTGTGGTTACAGACTAGCACAAGAGATGGCGCGAGTGTTGCACTGCTAACGCCACCTAATGGCGGGGTTACTCGTGCGCAAAGCTAGAGTGTACTAGCAAAAAGGAGTCATCGTTTCCTTTTTGACTTGGGGCCGGCTAGCGGCGCGGACATTTCGCGCGCTCGCCAGCCGTTCGCGGGACCGTCCTGCGAAAGGCTTAGGAGCAGGACACCGGAATGGACGAATACGATCGTTCGAACGTGCCACCATTAGCGTGACCGTACACGCGAACGATTAGGCGTTGGGGTCCAGTATGGGAGCGAACGCATTCTCTCGCTGTCCGGTCGCGCTGAGTCGGACTTACTCGATTTGTCGCGCTTCCATGGGCATGTGTTATCGGTAATAATTCGGCTGGCTAGATTGGTATATAAAAGGCGCAATAAATGCCCGTGTGATTGTCTGCACTACTGTGTTGTCGTTCCTTTGTCCCAAGGGCACGTTTGAGGCCCCACAACATCTAAAGGAGATGCAGGCGAAACAGAAATAGTGTCGGTCCGTCACAAATGGCAGCCTATTGGAGAGAATGCGGGTGCTGTCCCGTGTTTAAGGAAACAGAGGGCAGAGGGTAGTTTTCAAAAGGAGTATCAGCGCACCCGAGAATTAGCAGAGGCCTTTCGTCTTTCTGTCTCGCTACATGATAAGGAATTTGCTTTTCTCGATTGTTGACACACGTGCATGCTCGGTTTTAACTTTCAAGTTTCCTTGCGATTAACTATCGGTATATCGTTTTGATTTCTTACCCCTGCTTTGCTCCACATCCGCGATTGCTTCTATGTATGTGTACCGTGTGTCCCAGCCAACGTGAGCCAAGCTGTTCAAGAAAAAGAAGACTTAGAAAGACAAGGTGCACGATACAATCACATGAGCTACAGGATTCAGTCGTCAGAAGTCTAATGACCGAACGAAAACTATAGGCTTTAAAATTATACTTGAACCACCTTTTATTGATAATTTCTTATTGGAACAGCTTTGGATAACGTTGGCTGGTACACCCTGTATATTTGAAGCTTGTTCAATAAATTCCTCAGTCGTGAGTAAGCGCCTTGACCTGTGATTTTTCTGTTTTAATGTGAACATCATTCTTGCAATTGTACAACCAGTTTATTTCCCGCTATCTAGCTATCACACTAAAATGTGGGCATATCGTGAAGATAATGCAGTCTAAAACATGTGGGCCGATCCCGAAGGTAGCGCTGTCTAAAATGTGGTCCGTTCACGTGTATGTACCGCTGGGTATGTGCCGGTCTTCAACGAAACTCTAATGAAGCCAACTCGAGTCGCTGTGTATATGCCCCTCTGTATGCGCGGGCTTAACGCCACCGCCAGAAGGCTCAGTGTGTCCAGAAGCTCTCGCGAGGGAGGAGCGCGGTTGCAGCACATGTGCGCCTCACGCATGACGCGTTTCAGCTGTTTGCATAGTTGGATATTGGAGCTGCTGAGGGAGATATATAGAGACAACCGAGTACAAGTGGTATGGGAAGGTCGGAAAATATAACGAAGTGGTGGGAATTCACCAAGGACCGAAGCAAGGATGTCCTCTGTCTCCGTTGTTGTTCACGCTTTATGTTAAATGGAACACAACGAACTAGGATTTGATTTATCCTACACGCGTAACGTACAAATGGAGCAACAGAAGGTCCCTGGAGTGATGTACGCGGACGACACAGTGACTACTAGCGGACAATACAAGATATTTGCAGGCACTCGCGAATATCTGTGGCGACGCAGCGACAAATCTAGGCCCGAGTTGACGCGCCTGCGTGTATACGAATCTACGGAATTTTGTCGGCTGTGCATGCAAGGGATACTAGATTTACCACGTTACACGGATGAAAAGAAGACATGGAGAAGAACGATGGTCAGTTTGACTCTGCGTTGAGCGCGGCGCTTGTCAGATCCACCAATATTCCTTAAAAGAAAAAAAAAAAGAAACAGAAAGAAAAAAACTGTGGTTCCAATCCACGCTGTGTAGGTGGTTGGACAGCGAAGCTGTAAACGACACCCACAACGATTACCCATTGTGACGTCACTTGAATTAACACACGTGGCTCTACAAAGAGTGAAACCAGAGACGAGTGAAATGTACTTAACCACACCTTTTATTGCTTCACAACGACGTTATATTCACGTTGTTCTTCTGGCGTCTTTACTTTCCGTGGTCTCCCCATGGTAGCCTGGAATGAAATGAATGAGTTGCGAGACCGTGGTGACGTCACTACGTGATTTCTATGCTGTTGGGTACTTTTCCACTCGGTGTAGCTTACGCAACCGTAACCTTTACAGCGAAACACACGCGGGAGAAGGAACGTGCTTTGGCATTATACGCAGACGTCATTACCATACCTTATACGGTTTGCACTTCACACGAGGGTTTTGAATGACGTCAACCCTAGACTTAAAGAAGGTTCACTGATGCAACCTTCCCCCTTCTTTTTTATGTGATAAGTCTCTACGCAAAAGAGTTTGGATACCTCGACGCGCATGTAAATTAGTCAGGCATGTCTTATACATTGTCCTTATCATGTTTTTTTTTTTTCATTTTCCTTATCGTGTTTTTTTGCATTTTCATTAACGTTTATGCGCATGTGCTAGTAACTTTATAACTTTGTTAGAGTCCTACTTACACTCCACTTTTGTATCTTATGACGGAAAATTCTTTTTGCAGAGGGAGGGCATTTGCATTGGCTCACGTGTGGTGCCAATTTTATGCGATATTTTTTTTTATCCCAGGTCGACCGCACACTTGACCATGCTTTGAAAGAAGGCGGGAACGTTTTACATGTTTTAGATATGTAGATTTTTTTTTATTTTCTTAAAGTCACAGGCCTTTGTACATTTATGCCTAAAGCCTTTATGGGCATCAAGTTGAAGAGATTTTAGACCTTTTTAATCAGTTGTGGAAGGCATGGGAAGAAATGTGGTAAAGGCTTCCGACGCTTCTCGACGAGTGTCCCGTTCTGATCTCGTCGAAAACCTCCAAGCCGACGCCAGAGGCACCGGCAACAATCACCAAAGCCGCGCGCGTTGGGTGCGAACACGGGCAAAATGCCGACGGCGTCGACAACAGTTCTGCGCGTTGATCCTGCTGCTACATGTCCAAGTTTATACAGCTGATAAAACTACTATCCTTACTCCGTATAGCTCTCTACTAATTTGTTATCGCAATTGATGCTTCGCCTTGCGGGTGAAACTGCGACATTTCTTTTTCATTTTGTAGCGTGAGCTACAATGGCCGAGGTTGAGCAGTTTCGCGTGGCTCCTGGAGAGCCGTGCTGCGCATGCGTGAGGAGCAGTGACGTCACACGGCGCACAGCTTGCGCGCCGGGCGTTTGCCCGGCGTTTGCGCTGGGTGTTTGCCAGTGTGATTTTAGTGATGGAGAAGGAGAGCGAAATTGATGCTCAGCGGCGCAGACGAGCGGAGAAGCTTAACTCATCGGATCCCGAAGTAGTTTCCTGGCAATTAGCGGTTGAGCGTAGGTAGAACGAACAGAAGAAGGTTAAACGTGCTGCGGAGACACCGGAGCAAAGGGAGGAACGTCTAGCAAAGTGGTGTCGCCAGGAGGCTGAGCGACGTGCCCGACCATCTCAGCAGCAGCAACAAGACGCCGTCGATGATGTCAAGGCTCGGCGATTGACTGACTATACGGTGAAACTTAGCGAAAGCGCCAGTGCGACTATGACCTTCGAGACGGACTTTGTAAACAATCCGTTTGGATATGTGTGCGACGTGTCTGAAAGACTGTGGCACATGAAAGACTTGACGCCTGTAAGTAGTGCCATGCATGAAACGTTGAGTTTAGCGGCGCCGCCCGGGTGGGGTGAAACCGTGGCGCGAATTTGTACAACGTGTAAGAACTTTCTCGTTAAGTAGACGATTCCACTCTTTAGCGTTACCAATGGTTATCGTTACCCGCCCATGCCACCAGGTGTAATGGTTCTGAATGATATGGCCGACTTAACTCACGCTACGTATATCCTGGCATAGCCGAGCTAAGCCACTGCTAATTTTTCATTAACGTTTCTGCGCATGTGCCTTTTTCATATATATTTCATGACCACGTTATGGAATAAACAGTTGAAAGTATACCGCCTGTCCTGTGTCTGACCTTCCCTTTGTGCCTCGTCTCTTGTTTGCGCTTCGAAAAGTTTATCAAGTATGTCCCAACTAGGCCCACAGAAAGTTAACTAATGTTAGACACATTTTTTCTTTAAAACAAATCGTGTGCTTCATGAAATGATAATAAACTTGAAGGTAATCAACTTTAATCAATTTCAAATTGAAATTTCATGAAAATGAATCATTGAATAAGTAAGTTCATCAGGTATTCTCCTTGTGTCACGAACCCACAGGCGGCCATGCATACGTTTCTGTGGCTAAAACCCAGTGCAGATGCCCCAAAGGAGAGATTATTTTCAGTATTTGCAGCAATGCCTATTTTTCAGAATGGGGGAATTTCGAAGTACTTATTTCTTGGGATGGCAAATCAACGGCAGGTTAATAAAAAAAGATCAATGCTTTCAGGGTTTTTGCAGATCTGGCGTAGAGGGACCGCTCCAGACCGGTCCGGTGTAAATTAAGATTTAATGGTGGAATACGGTATCATAATATTGCGAAGGCGATCTACAATTTACGTATGTGACACAATTAACTGTCCAAAGGGAAAAACAAATGGCTAAACTCTATTTTTGGAATGTCTGTTTTGTAGAATATTTTAAAAGATAAAAGTTGTCAAATCTAGCCACTGGGAAATAAGGAGAAATCGGCAGGACATACATAACTGGTCCGTCTAGAGATAGATGTACGCGCTTAAGTCCCTAGGTATTTTTTTTTTGCTTGAAGAAGAGCAGCATATCTAGGGATTTTATTTCATGCGACGGAAGAAGTCGCGTTTGCACTATATATATATATATATATTCCTTTCTTCTCGTTCATATATATATATATATATATATATATATATATATATATATATGAACGAGAAGAAAGGGAACCGAGGGGCCCGATTTTTAATAAGCATATCATAATGGGCCAACAAACAATAACACCAAGGACAACATAGGGGAAATTACTTGTGCTTAATAATTGAATTAAAGAAACGATAAATTAATGAAAATGAAAATGGATGAAAAAACAACTGTCCGCAGGTGGGGAACGAACCCACGTCTTCGCATTACGCGTGCGATGCTCTCACCATTGAGCTACCGCGGAACCGTTTTCCCATCCACTTTCTGGGGTATTTATGTTTTACAACTAGAACTAACCCTGGGAGTGCTGATATGCTTATTAAAAATCGGGCCCCTCGGTTCCCTTTCTTCTCGTTCACTACATAACGAGGGCTCGAATCCGGCAACAATGATGCCTTCAGGTAGCATATGTGGGTATATTGACCAGTTGCCATCACCCAAAAAGATCACGTGCTCGTGACGCCTGCGGCAGAAAGGATGTTCCACATCCGCCCTATGGTTTGTGAGTGGTGGCGCTGGCTAACACTCCCAGGGTTAGCCATCAGAGTCCTTCCATCAGAGTCCAGCGGAGTCCTTGCAACACATAGCAGCAGAGTCCTTCCATCTTTTTTTTTTTTTGGTCACGAAACTCCGCCGTCACACTATGGGAGAGGTTCGTACGCTGCCCAAAGCTGCCGCGACGCGGCGCGGCTGTGCCACAGAGATCGTTCGCGTACCGAAACGCTTGCGCGGTGCAAAGCGAGCTGAGTGATCGGGTGCGTTCTGTGCATGTGCTGCGCTATTTTTCGAGTGCTGGACTGTTGTTTAGTTGAAGTGGCTGGGTGGGACAACGATGCCGACCAAGTGTTGCGTGCCGGGGTGCCGTTCCAGATACAAGCGACTTTTGGTGCTGTCTGTATTTCACTTATTTTACATGATAAATAAATGATCGTGCTTGGACGTTTCTGCACGAACACGTTTTATTTCTTTTCTTAATCGAATTATAAAGCTATTCCTTTTTTCGGCCATGATAAGAATATCAGGACTGGTGATTACAATATTTTAACATCTTGTAAATAGTTGCGTATTAAGAACCAAAAAAGCTAGTCTCGTCGTTCCTGCGTCGAAACCACGAGTAGCGTGAATAAGCGCTGGGCTTACTGACGCTTCTAAACGACTGCTTGCTAAGGCAATTGCCTAATTACAATACAGTTTCACCTTTGCAGGACCTAACACTTCACGTTCGCCTTAATCCATTGCTAAGAGCCGCACCAAAGACATTTAGTAGTGAAGTTTTTCCTGCATTTATCCTACCTAAATCTCATTGAGAAATGGCATCACTGTGCAGAGAAATCGGAAGTGCACGGATCAGCTCAATTTCCTTTTCTTTGTCATTAAGTATTCTACGGAAGCAGCCCTTTGCAATAACAATTTCATTCTCTTGATCTCTTGATAAGATACTGCCCACAGTTTAAGAGAAAGTGAACAGCTGTGCTCGGCGAACAATCTGGCGCTATGCGCAACCGAGAATAGGCGTTTACTTGCAGGGGTGCGACAGGGCCCATATGTTTGCGTTTGGTGATAAGTGGGAGCACTGGCGCTTTGTTGCGAATGCGTGGTGTTTAATTTCAGGCAAAGATTAAAAAGCGGAGCCTACCGAAGTGTTGAGGCGAACGGCGATGGTGAAGAAATCTGGACCGAGACCGCTCGGCCGTGCACAGCGGACGCATTTCGATGGGGGCGAGATGCAAAACACAGGTTTATTTAAATTTAGGTGCATTTTAAAGGATCCCAGGTGGTCAAAATTAATCCTGAGTCCCCCACTACGGCGTGCCTCATAATCGTATCGCGGTTCTGGCTCTTAAAATTCCAGAATTTTTTTTTGACAGACCGCCGCAAGGTCCATGTTATGAGCGGCTTTTTTTTTCGTCCCGGGCGCTCATTTCATGGCATAAGACACGCTCAAGCAGTTATTTAAGCATGTGGAATGTTAAAAATCGTTACATGAAAGTAAAGCGACGGTTGCGGAAGTTGAGAAAGCTAGAATACCGAGGCTGTCCCGCACACAACCGCAGCGCTGCGGTGTTCGCATTCCCTCTCATGCACGGTTGCGCCTCTAGCGGCGGGCGCTGGCTCTATATGAAACTGCGGCGGCAGTTTCGTGACTAGAAAAAAAAAAAAAACATGGAAGGACTCTGATAGCAGTAAGGGGGAATGGAAAGCTGGTCGAGTCGGAATTGAGGCATTCTTTGAATCAGCGTAGAAAACGACGACAACACAAAATGGAAGAACACAGGACGAGCGCTGATCCTGGTACAGCGCTCATCCGGTGTCCTTCCCTTTTTTGTGCTGCCGTCGTTTTCCGCGCATATTCAAAGAATGCATCAGTACGTAAATCTTTTCGATGGTGGCAATACGTAGTGTCGCTATATTGATTCAATGATGAACGCCTTACCGCTGACAGTCATCGTGAGATCGGTTCCGCCGAATTTATTTGGCAACGCCTTGTATGATAGGACGCATCGTTTGATGCCTTGCGACAAATACCATGTAGTCCCCCCCCCCCCCCCCCCCCCTCCCGGAGAAAGAGATTTAAGGAAATCACCTTTTGTCTTATATTCAAGGGCCTCCAAGCTTTGGAAAGAAATTGCAGGTGGTCGAATGTCAAGGTGCGGACAGTTGGCACGGAAATACCCTATAGGGACATGATTTGGGGTGCTGTAACGTAAAGCTACTGTTTCTATTCCGTTTCTGCAAACAGCACTCCACAGTTGGTCAAAAATATTTCGGGCCATCTCAACTTCGCCTGTCTGTCACTCGACGTCACGAAAACCGCGGTAGAACCCCATCTGATATGACGCGTACACATGATTATGCATGACTAAACCAAACAGAAGACAAAGAATAATTTCCGATTCTATGCATTTTACGCCGTTAGCCCCCCGCTATTGGTCAAAAGCTTATGGGCTACGCCCACTTTGCTTGTCTGTAATGCGACGTCTGCAAACCGAGAAAGCTCACCGCGTCAAAGTGACGTGCAAGCATTAAATATGCATTATTATGCCGAACAAAATGGAATGTTTTTCGGAATAGCTGGAGACTGACTCGTTCCGAAAGGAATAGAAGATGGTTGCCCGTGGATAGCACTGGCACTGGCTACTCGGAGCGACCTAGGAGAATGGATTTATTTGGGTATAATAAACATTCTTGCGTGGCAGTTCGTCGAACTCTTTCGCCAAGTAAGCGTCATCACTCTGCCAACTCTTCGCCGCTTAGGATGCGTACCAGCGGCATTTTTATTCTTCCGTTGCACGCCGCCGCGATTTTCAACCAGCCACCGCAAGCTAAGCAAGCAGATGCGGGCCAATCGCAGATGCCGGTGCCACGGTCCTCATCTGGTTATCTACTTTCACTGCATGCGCTAGCTCGGCCCAGGGCTGGGCAAAGATACTTTGCAATTGTATCATGATGTGATACAAGATACTCGAGCAAAAAGTATTTGAGATACAGGTACAAGATATTACCGAAGTTTTTAAATTCGATACGATACTTCCCATTTGTATCTTAAGATACTTCGTTACATTCGCAAACTTTCCGTTATAGATCTATATAATGTAGCAGCAAACACGTATGCCCAAAAATGTTTCTGTCGAGCAAGTGTCATAGCACCGACGCAACTAAACGCTAAAAATCAAGAAAACAAAAGGTCGGCTGCGGGCAGACTTTCGCGCGCTTGTTTTGGTCGAGACGGCGCGAGCGCCACCACGTGACTCTGCTCCACCAATAGGGACGCGCAGACCTCATCGCCTGCCCTCGCTGGCAGAAATATAAAAGAAAGTAGTTGCCTTTAGTTTTATTCGGGCTGGCTTAGTGGCAGCAGTATCAGCTTGAGAGGCGAAGTCCAGCCAACGTTATAGTTTCGCACGGTGATGTTGCCATAACTGTATCTTGTATCTTAAGATACACGATACATTCATTCATGTATCGGAAGTACAGATAATGATACACGTCTTGTCAGACGTATCAGATACAAGATGCCCAAAGAGTATGTAAGATAGTATCTAAGATACATGTACCTTCGATATTGCCCAGCATTGGCTCGCCCCCCCCCCCCCCCCCCCCCCGAAGTACTCTCCACTTCTGCATGCTGCTCGCATCTTGTCAGCCAATTAAATAAGAAAAGCCTGTCAAAGCAGGCATTCCTATTTACTTTGAACGCAAACAAAAGTGATCTGGTACACATAAGAAGAGTGTTTGTTTGGGATTTTCAAACAACGCTGAGCGTCACCTCGCGATGCTTTCGTCGGTGGTTACGTAAATTTGACGTCGCAGGGGAATACAAACAGATTGAAATAGTTTTACATTATAGGGCCTTTGGTTTCGTAAGTCATGCGACGGAGTTGAGTCCAATTTAAACTGCTTAGCACAGTGATTTACTCGGGGCTGCGGAGTCTGTCTTTTATTGTACACAAAATAATTATCATGACAAGTGTCCTGGCCACTTGCTCAAGAACTCCCGTTTATTGGTGTTCCGGGAAAAAGAAAACGCACCGGTTCATCATTTGATTTATAAAGGCAGAAAACGCTGCGTTGGCTGCTCAGTAGTCTATGAAATCAGTTGACTTTGACAACATGAAACTGAAGTAACGACTCCATGTGACCGCAGCTCTACCATCTTCTGCTTGCTCAGCCATCTCGAAGAATTCCTTGGTGATCTCGATGGCGGTCCACGCCCTGACGAAGTCATCGAAGCCTATGGTGCCATCAGTGTCGTGCTGGTAGCGCTCCATAATGTCGGCTTCCAGCCGCCGACTTACCACGTCACCTGCCGGCACCACGGCAGACTTCAGACCGTCAGCGGTCATCCTGCCGTATTCAGAGTGCCTGCGGGCGAGGAAGAGATAAGGTCGAGTATTTCTAACTACATTATTATTAGCGCAAAAAACTTGCAAAGCCAGCTTCGGTAAGAAGATAGTAACAAGAAGCAAGAGGCATAAAGACGCGCGAACGTAGTTTTTCATTGCTTGATTGGTTATTTGACAGGGTGGGGTATAATTATTCCGAGGTTCCCCTACGAGTTATGAGAGCAGTTGCAGTTGCAGTGGATGTTTCGGTTTAGTTCTGTCAAGAGAAAGACAGAAAATAATGCTTAAACAATGTCTCGAGGCCCATGTGGAGACGTGGGCAAAGGGATTGGAGATCATGGGAAGTTTCACTGTGAGTTAACCGTCTCTTCGAAGTGTTGCCCTCAGCCTTGGGCATTCCCTCATGCGCGTGCTTAGAATTTCACTCAATACGCGCAGTTCTTAAACATGTGCAAATACTATCGGAGCACTACTCGACAGGAATTCTACCCCATGAGGATGCCATGAGGACGCCATGAAGCTGCTTTTGGCGGAGGTGGCCAGGTTGTACTTTTCCCGTTTTTCTGTACTGACTTCCCTGGTATGATAGCAAGTGTCGTGGTTAAATCCCCTAGCTGACAGTAAATGCTGACGATGCGTTCGTGCGTGTGCGTATGTGCGTATGTCTTGTGTTTGCAGGTATGTTGTCCGAGCTGTGATTTTGCGTTCTTTCCTGGAGAACGCAAGAAGATTTTACGCAGTAACACCATTGTTCGCAGATCCCTAAGGGCTGGCTGTAATTAGTAAGGCGCGGCTGTCGACCAATTACAATGCGGTCGCGCGATAACCACCGAGTCTTGTCAACAATTCCCGCGCATGCGCACATTATGCGGGGCTCGATTATCGCACGACGAGCATATGAGAGAACTATTTAACGAAAGGTCTGCTAATTTTACTGTTAGTTTTGTGACATGCCATGAACGCCCCATCTGTTGTCAATTATCCTTATCAGACGCAGACTCCCTTGACTCAAGACTCCCTTCGACTAGGCCTTCTTTGCTGCTCCCGTGTGACCGCGCGTGTTCTCGCTTGAAGTAAATGATCTTTGGTTCAAAGGACCTTTAAAGTGCCCTGTGACTGGGACCACAAGCCAACCTGGGACAGTTTGGAGACACACGGGATATCTTGACAGGTGAGCAGGTGAAAGACGAGCAGCTGCAGTAACAGCGATACGGGCGGGACAAGTTCGTCTTCGTTGGGACGCCAGGGGAAGCATTTCGAGCACGCCTTTCGAACACGGCGCACTTAGAAAATTGGTACCTTGTGGTGAATTCCACACCGTTATTGAACCGGGTTCTGCCAATCCCTCGAAACTGTACGCGACGTGGTGTACGCATATCTGTACGTGTTATGCTCGTTGATGTCGTCACTGCACGGGCACAGAACAAACTGGGAAAACGTGTCGTCGTAGTCGGCCACTTTGCTTGCGACAAGTGCGGGCGATGGCACGGGAAAGGTAGCTACGAGGCTCCTTTGCGGCCACTCAACTTGTCGATACCTAAGTGCGAGAAAAGTATGACTTAAGTAGGAGGTTGGGTTTTGAAACGCCTCAAACGTCGATCAGTACTTAGGTCATAAGTATAAGTTTGGATTGTGATTACGGTGGTCAATGACTCAATTTGGTCCGATGGTTGGTTTCGAATTCTGTTACCTCAGCACAGCAGCCCGACGTGCTACCCATTCGACCACGAACCAACCAGTGGCTCAGGTAGGCGGGAAAACGGTTAGATACAAACATACACAGATAGTTACATAGATAAAAGTGTCGGAGCTGACACGAGAAAGATCCAGCCCGGACAGCGTTGAGTTTGCGAACTGATTTTTTATTCTCGCTCTGCACCTGCCGCGTGGTCGAATTCCAACTTCTTCTTCCTTGACGGGCGCCGCATGCTGAGATGCTACAGGGCGTGAGCCATTGGAGTCTCCCAGTGAACGTGCTTGGATGGGGGCATCCAGACTGGAGATGGAAGCTCCGCGGACACGAGAGCGGCAATGTATGCAGGTTTTAGTCGATCGGCAGCCACGACGTCTTCACGGCCGTTGATGTCCAGCGTGAACGTCTTAGATGTACGATGGAGTACGCGAAATGGGCCATCATAGGCGGGTGTGAGTGGTGGCCGTATTTGGTCACGCCGAACGAAGACGTGGCTGCAGTCATGCAGATCCAGGCTGACGAAGACAGACTGGGGGTGTCGGTCGGCAGGAATTACAGGAGCAAGGTCGTGAAACGTGGTGGGCAGCTCTCGAATGTACGTAGTAGTAAGTGGTTCGTGGGGAAAGGGAAAGGCTGACGCTATCTTCTGCAGCCCTTGAGGGAGCACGGCTCAGCGCCAATCGTGGAGACATCATGAGTGGAAGGGAGCGAAGACGGCTCAAAGAATTCCCCTGGAAGACGCAGAGACATGCCATAGACTAGTTCGGCTGATGAGCAGCCGAGATCCGTCTTCAATGCTGATCGGATGCCCAGAAGTACGAACGGGAGGTGATCAAGCCAACGTTCTCTTGGCTGGTGAGCAGTGAGGGCCGGTTTCAGTTGTCGATGAAGCCGTTCGACCATGCCATTGGCTGAAGGATGGTAGGCAGTCGTGTGGATTTGTCGAATGCCCAAGATATTGGCAAGTGCGGCGAAAAGGGCCGATTGAAATTGACGACCGCGATCGGTGGTGACGACAGAAGGGCATCCAAAGCGTGATACCCAGCCGTTTGTGAAAGCCTTAGCCACTGTCGGTGCTGTAATGTCGGAAATGGGAAACGCTTCCGGCCATCTGGTGAAGCGATCCACACATGTCAGTAGGTAACAGGCCCCTTGTGATGGTGGAAGAGGGCCGATGATGTCGAGATGGACGTGGGAAAACCTGGCGTCGGGAGGCCGAAAGGGGGATGGTGCCATGACCGTGTGACGGTGAATTTTAACACGCTGGCACTGAAGGCAGGTTCGCGCCCAGCGTCGGACGTCAGCATTGATGCTTGGCCAAAGGAAACGAGATGTGACTAGCTTCTGGGTCGCACGAATACCCGGATGGCTCATGTTGTGCAATTGATCAAAAATCGCACGACGAAAAGCTGTAGGCACGAAGGGGCGAGGAACACCAGTAGACGTTTCGCACGTTATTAATGAGGTAGAAAATGGAAGCAGGCACTCCGTGAAAGATAGAGACGTGGATGAAGAGCGAAGACTATGCAGCTCAGGATCGTTCCTCTGGGCAGCTGCTTCCATGTCTAGTGGTGGCTGGGTCGACAAGGCATCGATGCGTGAGAGTGCATCAGCGGTGGCATTTTCCGGCCCGTGGACGCGTCTGAGATCCACGGCGAACTCGGAGATAAAGCATAGTTGACGGATCTGCCTTGCAGTGTAATTGCCGTGATTGCGATGGAAGGCAAACGTCAGGGGCTTGTGGTCTGTAACGACGTAAAAGTCCCGGCCCTCCAGTAAATGGCGGAAATGTTTGATGGCGAGGTATACCGCAAGGAGTTCTCGGGCAAATGTACTGTATTTTTCTTCCGGTGGTTTGAGTTTTTGCGAGAAAAACCAAGGGGCTGCCAACCTGATGCGTGCTGCTCGAGAACAGCGCCAACTGCCACACTCGATGCATCGGTGATGAGACGAATTGGGGCATCAGGAACGGGATGTATGAGCATGGTGGCGTCTGCCAGAGCCTTTTTGGCAGTGGCGAAGGCAGATGCGGCATCGTCGGTCCATTCCAGTGGCGCAGCCGGGTCTTTTTTTATGGCTAATAGGTCGGTCAAGGGCTTTAGGAAAGTGGCACACTTAGGAAGAAAGCGGCGATGGAAGTTTAGTAGGCCCAGGAATTCTCGGAGTAGTTTCATTGATGTCGGGGGTGGAAAGTCTAGGATAGCCTTCACTTTGCTGGCGAGCGGTTGGATACCCTGTGGAGTGACAAGGTGGCCTAAGAACTCGATTGTAGTGGCGCCAAAGACGCACTTATTGGGATTAATGACGAAGCCGTAATAATCCAGACGATGAAACAGGGTGCGCAGGTGGTCTTCATGCTCAGGGCCCGATGAGCTTGCGACCAGGAGGTCATCAAGGTAGGCAAATACGAAATCGAGACCTCGCGTGACCTCGTTGATAGTGCGCTGAAAAGTCTGTGCGGCGTTGCGCAGTCCGAAAGGCATCCTTACGTAATCGAACAGACCAAATGGGGTGGTGATGGCCATCTTTGGAATGTCAGCAGGTTCTACAGGAATCTGATGGCAAGCCTTCGCTAAGTCAGTCTTAGAGAAGATCGTGCACCCAGCCAAATTTGATGTGAAATCCTGTATGTGAGGAAGTGGGTAGCGGTCTGGTAAGGTGTGGGCATTGAGAGCGCGGTAATCCCCACATGATCTCCAGTCGCCAGGATCTTTCTTCGGCACCATGTGGAGTGGCGATGCCCAGTTGCTGGAGGAAGGCCGCACAATGCCAAGTTCAAGCATGTGCTCAAGCTCACGGCGGGTGATGGTGAGGCGTTCTCCAGATAGTCGACGAGGTCGTGTAAAAACGGGAGGTCCAGTGGTCACAATGTGGTGAGTGACGGAATGCTTCACCGGTGACTCTCTGGTGTGCGGCTTCGTGATGTTGGGGAAGTCAGCGAGTATTTTTGCATACGGCGAAGCGGGTGTGAGAGCTCGAAGGCTCGTTGACGAGGAAGTGCAGAGTATACCGTTGATGGATAGGCGCGTGTTGAGATCGATGAGGCGATGAGCATGCATGTCCACAGCAAGGTTGAAAAAACTGAGGAAGTCAGCTCCAAGAACAGCTTGCGAGACGTCAGCGAGGATGAAAAGGCAGCGGAACGTATGGCATAGTCCAAGGCCAAGTGTAAGAGAGCGTTGGCCGTATGTGGGAATGGCGGAGTTGTTGATCGCTTGGAGTGGGCAGGTCTGTTTGTTGCGACGGCGATCCACACAGGAGGCCGGTATGACGCTAACCTGGGCTCCTGTGTCGACGAGGAAGCAAGCGCCAGTCATCTTATCGGAAACATAGGAAAGGCGGCATGACTTTCGACCAGTACCACTTGCCGCCGTCAGTGGCCGGTCGTCGCATTTCCCGACCAGGAGCACGGGCGAGTGCACTTGCGAGCAGAGGCCCCAAATCGGCGATGGTACCAGCACATGGTCGAGGACGAGCCGTCCCGTGGCGCGTCGGTTGTCTGAAGTCCCGGAGAGCGTGGAGACGTCGAGGAGCGACTGTGGAACTGGAACCTGGATGCCGATCGGCGATGCGCAGGTACGAAGTCATCGAGACGTCTGACAAGGGCGTTCAAACGGTTGTCGATGCTCGCGAGCGCGGGGTCTGCAGCGGTGGCCGGTGGCGACGTGGTCACGGCGTTGAGGCTATGTGCCCGCGAGTAGTCTGCCACTCGATCAGCCATTTCAGCGAGCGTGTCTACTGGGACATCTCCTGCAGCGACGAGGACCGGGACCATGCTCTGCGGTAAGCGCTGGAGGAACAACTCTCGCAACAGCTTCTCCTCTTGAGGGGCGGAGGTCCCGCCAATGAGCTGGCGCATGCGTCGCAGGAGCTGGGATGGGCGACGGTCACCGAGCTCTGTGGCCGTGATGAGCTGTTGGAGCCTGCTGTGTTCAGACTCGGACTTGCGGGAAATGATAGCTTCCTTCAACGTGTCGTAGGGATGACTAGGGTGCGGCGAAGCTAAAATATCTGCGAAGTCTTCGGCTACGTCCGGAGGTAAGGAGGACACCAGATGCCAGTACCTGGTCTGTTGGCTGGTGATTTGCCGTAGACGGAAGTGCACCTCGACCTGCAGTAACCATGTGCAGGGGTTGTTTGGCCAAAATGGTGGCAGGTTGACGTGTTGGATCGCAGCCACCGCAGCACTGTTAGGTCTGGCGTCTTCTTGGGCGTCAGGACCGGTAGGCTGGGTGGAAGAGCCGGCGGGATCCATGCGGGATGGTTGGGGTTGCGTGTTCTTTATCGGGTCACCGTTAACTGTCGGAGCTAACACGAGAAAGATCCAGCCCTGACGGCGTTGAGTTTTCGAACTGATTTTTTATTCTCGCTCTGCACCTGCCGCGCGGTCGAATGCCAACTTCTTCCTTGACGGGCGCCGCATGCTGAGGCGCTAAAAAAGCATAGATAGTTGGGCCCTGGATTGTGTCCGAAGTACCCCAAGAATGCCAATGCATTAAAAGCAAATAGTTTGCATGCTCGAGGATATCCAACGGTATTAATAAGAACACTTCCTTAGTGAAAACTGGAGAGAGAGAACTAAAGAACTATAGCAGCTATTAAGGGCTCCTTTAAATGGACACTAACGGCAAAAAGTTGATCAGCTTAGGCTGACTTATGATGGTTTACTGGAATTTAATCTGAGCTTGTCCAACGAGAAATTGCATAATAACCGAGAAAACAGCGAATGAAAGGTGAGCTACCCTTTCGCAAGGGACGACGTGGCAGCGATGACGTTAATATCTGCCAAGTTTCAGACCCTCCCCACCCCGGGGGGGCACCCTTCCTGTCTTTCCCATTCACGTCACTAACTACACCACAACGTTCGACCGTCAATACCCGATAGTCATTCTCCATCAGAGAAGACCGATGTATCTGACCTTAGAACTGAGAGTCATGTTGATTGGTGTTCATTCACTGTGAACTGCAGCACGACAGGCTGACGGCGGACAGAAACGAAGGGAACACATACAGAGCGCTGATGCTCAACTGAGCTTCACTTTAAGGAACCAAGAATTATAATAATATGCATGCGTAGACGTCGACCTGCCCGTTTCAATACACCGGCTCAAAGCTACACGCGTTATGCAAATATTCCTGCAGCGTTCTGCCGTCTGTGCGGTAAATTTTGTGTACCGTGTGCCTTTGTTGTGCAGAAGCGAGTGAAAATATTGAACAAACTGGGCGTTGTGTAAATGTGAAATTAGAGCACCAAAAATACAAAAGCAAGATCAATAGGCGCCTTTAGCGCAGCACTACATTTCGTGCGGCTGCATTCCTAAGTTCCAAGAGACGACTGTCACTGACGGGCATAACGACAAGGGTAAAAAACCAATTCTAGAGGACTTCAACATTATTAATAACAAATAAAAATGCGTTAGCTAGGCGCTAGCCTCATTGAATTGGAAGGAGGTAGAATCCTTCCGGAGCAATCATAAATCACAGCATGTTGGCAACGAGAGCGCGCAGTACCCTTCCATAGATTTTCAAATTTGTTGTTGTATTATTGTTGTTGAGGTGTTGCTGAAGTGCACATGTGCGGAAAGTAAAAGAGAGGGGAAGGAGAAGACTGCAGGAATGTTTGCAAAAATAGCTCATGTTGCTTGAGCCCAGGGCCGGTAATAATGAAACGCGCAAGTCTACCTCACGCGTAAAATTTGGTCCTTTTCTGTTCCTTCAAAGAAAACTCGGTTGAGACGTAGCTTTCTACAATTACTAGAGGTAACTGTGACGCTGCTGTTCTTCAGCCACCATGGGAATTATGGGTAGTACATGGATTTGTCTGATCTTCGTGCTTGGGGCGTCATACATTCTTGTGGCTTCGTCTATCACGCTCTATATGGTCCTTGGTTGGACTGAATTTCAAGCAACTTATGATTTTTTAAATGGAGAAGGTAAGAAGACTCCGCTATAGCACGCATAATCGCCGATAATTGCAGTGGTTCCGCTTGACCATGCGTGTTTGGCGTGACTGTTTCAATATCGGCCTTCTGTGCTAAAGAGGTCCTGCGTTCGAATCCTGCTGTCGGACAATTTTAGTAATGTTTACTTAATGATTGATAACGCAGTACTTTAAAAGAATAGTGGCTGCAAATTCACGAAGTCATTGAAACCCAGGAGGATGAAGTTTAGGCAAATCCATGTACTACGCATCATTGTCACGCTGGCTGAACTGCACTGCTTGAAGCTCCCGTGGACACTATATTTATTGTACGAAACTCTGTGGGTTAAGTGTAACCGCTCTGTCCGTATTCACATCGTTTCTGTTCGCTGTCCTCCTGTCTCGGTGAAGATCCCAATGAAGAAATATAACCGTTTAGCTTGACCTTTCCCCCCGCCCTATACTGAAAAGCTAACATGCGCTACAACCTGCATATCTACTCAATAGCGGCATCCGCACGGCGCGGTGGTTCTTTGGATACCTCTCACAAAAATTGTTATAATTATACTGTCGTGTTTCTATTGACTTTCTGTTGCCTTTGGTAGAATGTCTGTTGATAAGCGATGGAATGCAATGCATTATTTCTGTAAGGGACGGTGATGCGCTGCACAACAAGGCACGCCGGATTTAATTCGCGGCGGCAGCGGCTGCACTCTGACCGGGACGAAATGCAAAACCTTTCGTCTACGTTGCCCTGGGTACATGTTAGAAAAATCGCAGGTGGTTTAAATGTAATGCGGAACTTTTCGTAACGGCATCCTTCATCACCAACTCTGCACTTTTGGGACATTATAATCCATAATTTATTTTTAGTACAGTAGACAGTTGCCAATCAAAACACCAGAGCGGGGACGTCATACTCAGGTACCGGCTCTGCGTATCTAGCACGAAAAAAAGAAAGGAATATAACGTTTCCCTCATTTTATTTCATAGTGAAAGAAGACCACGTGGCGCGAAATTAACAACAGAGCTTTAGAATAGTGCTTTATATTAGTACTCTCTGTACTTTATGAAAGAGTGCTTTAGTATTGCTCGTTCGTTTTCCTTTAGGCGGCATCTAATCATGCACGAAATCCAATGTATAAGAAAAAATGTTTCTTTGCCAATCAACGACCTGTGTACAGAGAGCGAGTGAGAAGAATTGGTTTCATAAAGGTATAGCCTCGGATTTAAGAGTGACGTGTAGAAGAAGGCGCCGTGCTCACTCTAAATTATAATTAAATTATGGAGTTCTACGTGCCAAAACCATCATCTGATCATGAGGCACGCCTTAGTGGGGGACTCCAGAATAATTTAGACCACCTGGGATTTTTTAACGTGCACCTAAATCTAAGTACACGGGTGTTTTCGCATTTCACCCGCATCGAAATGCGCCTGCCGTGGCCGCGATTCAATCCCGCGACCTGGTGCTTAGCAGCCCAACACCATAGCCACCAAGCAACCACGGCGGGTTGTGCTCACTCTGCAAAGGTGATGCTCAGTTTACTGAGCGCAGCGCAGATCCCTTCAAACTGCTCGAGCGTCACCTCGTTGACAACGTCTTGGTAGAGCTGGCGCGTCAACAGCACCAGCGTCTTCCTGCCCACCGGCGGCCAAGGTCCCGAGGCGACGGCCCGGTAGACAATCCTGTGGCCGACGGCCTTAGTGTCGGTTCCGACCACAGACTTGAAAAGCTGCGCCGGGTACTCAGGGTCCTGGATGCGTGCGTCGTCCGTCATGGCTCCTTCCGTGTATTCTGAAGAGAAAGGCCAGTGGGAAAGAAAAATAATGAAATGCAATCACGTTTATACGGCATTTACTTTTGTCGATGTATGCTAGAGTCGTATTAGTGATGTAGGAGAAAATAAAAAAAATAGTGTCGCAGTTTCACCCGAAAGGTGAGGCATCAATTGCAAATTAGTAGAGAGCTATATGGAGTAAGGATAGTAGTTTTATCCGCTGTATAAACTTGGACATGCAGCAGTACCAGCAACGCGCAGAACTGTTGTCGACGCCGTCGGCATTTTGCCCACGTTCGCACCGATTGCGCGCGGCGTTGGTGACTGTTGCCGGTGCCTCTGGCGGCGGCTCGGAGGTTTTCGACGAGATCAGAACGGGACACTCGTCGAGCAGCGTCGGAAGTCTTTACCACCTTGTCGCCTCGCAACCTTTTTATATAAATACATATTTGGTGCCGCAGCTAAACGTAGCCTACCCTCCCTCCCTCCCTCTCTCCCGTCCCCCCAGGGCCTCTCGCGCGACGGAAGAAGTCGCGTTTGTTCTTCGCCATGCGTTCGCTCACCGTGAAAGCGAGCGTCCCTCGCGCGCTTTCACTCGCACATACAGCATACAGCGCGCAGTGACGATTTCATTGCCATTGGACTTTATACGGAACCTCACGGCGACGGCGACGCCAACGGCAGAAATCGGTTTAGAGTCTCCATATAATTGCTATCGCAATAAAGGCATACCCATACTCCAGTGACTATTATATTAGATCCAGTTACCTTGTGCGAATGTCACTCCGATTCTCACGTCACCCTTATAAGCGATGGCATGCTGGTGACCTCATTCCATCTGATATCGGATGTTTAGACGTGATCGATCGTACCGGGGGGGGGGGGAGGGGGGAGTTTCAGTTGTTTTAGAACACACGCTCTTCGTTATAGTCCAACCACAAATAAATGAGCACGAATGCATTCTCTTGACTGTAAACTGCTGGGGTCATGTCTGCACAGTATGCGAAGTGTATAGGTGGCCTCCATCTGCCCCTCCGCAGCTCTTAATTAAACTACGAGTGCAAAGCAGACAGTCTTTGCTTGTATTATTATTAGCCAAAATAAGGTACATGCAGGTAATTACAAATATACGTACTATTCTACGTACCTCACACTATTTTTCCACATAGTCCCCACATCGGTTCAGACATTTGCCCCACCACATCACTAAACTTGAGATGCCCCTGAGGTAGAATTTGTCCGGCTGACTGTGGAACCACCGTGAAACTGCTGTCTTGGCTTCACTACCTTTTGCGAACTCACGACACCACCACCTCACACTTCTCAAAGCGAGACACCTTTCCCCATACGTGGGCTGCATTTCCCCATGGATTTTGATGGGCGTTCGTCCCTTGCTCCATAGAAAACGAATCACACTTCGTTGCTCGTACGCCGGGGACGTGTGAAGCACAACCGCCATCTTCAAGAACTGACAGCAGCGCCGTGCCACGGAGCTACCGGAAGATAAGGCCGGGCCAGTTCAAGAAATGTCCACCTCTGGGGAATGGATATGTTGACTTCGCATTTACAGCCTTTATTTGGCTAAAAGAAATAGGGGGCAAATACTCTCCGATTCGCCTTAGTACATGACCACAAGTCAACGCATGTATGCGGTACAATAATTATGACCGGAGACTTTAATTTCCCGTCCATTAACTGGTCTTGTAAAAACATCATCGGGTTACTGGATGACACACCGCTTGACGTAATGCTGGCATGTGACTTAGAATAACTGGTGCTTGACGTGACCAGCGAATGCAGTCAAGGTGGTAATTTGTTTGTCAGCAGTAGCCTAAATGACTATGATCTAACAGTAGAAGACGGCATATCCGACCACAATATAGTATTACTCACGCGCCCGCTTACACGTTCTATTGAAAATTGCAAGCCAGCTTTAAAAAACAGTGAAACATTTCCTTCATGCGGATGACCAGTCAATCTTGGATGAGCTTTGGAACTGTGATGATCGTCTGCCAAATGTAGACGCAGCCACATTATGCAACAAATTCAAGGAAGTTGAAGTTTTCTATAACTAATGCCCTACTCGAGGCATCTGTTATATTCGCCTAAACTCTCGGATCGACCGATATATGTCACACATTATACGAAGGCTAAAAAGACTAAACCGAAAAAAAAGAAGAAACGTAGTGCAGATTTGAATCTTTCGGTCGGGCTTATGAAATACGCTATTGTCTACCAGACAAAAGTATTTCTCTGTTACATTACCGCACATGTGTGAAAACAAACATGGGCAGGTTTTGTCATTACATGAAATGCATCAGTGTTCACGTTGATAAGGTAATAGAATTGAATTGATTTTTACTGAATTCTGGGGTTTTACGTGCCAAAACAATCAACCTCTCTATATGGCTTTCATAGATTATGAAAAGGCATTTGATTCAGTAGAGATACCAGCAGTCATAGAGGCATTGCGTAATCAAGGAGTACAGGAGGCATACGTGAATATCTTAGCAAATATCTACAAGGATTCGACAGCTACCTTGGTTCTCCACAAGAAAAGTAGAAAGTTACCTATCAAGAAGGGGGTCAGGCAAGGAGACACAATCTCTCCAATGCTATTCACTGCATGCTTAGAAGAAGTATTCAAGCTCTTAGACTGGGAAGGCTTAGGAGTGAGGATCGACGGCCAATATCTCAGCAACCTTCGGTTTGCAGACGACATTGTCCTATTCAGCAACAATGGAGACGAATTACAGCAAATGATTGAGGACCTTAATCGAGAAAGTGTAAGAATTGGGTTGAAGATGAATATGCAGAAGACAAAGATAATGTTCAATAGCCTGGCAAGGCAACAAGAATTCAGGATCGCCAGTCAGCCTCTAGAGTCTGTACAGGAGTACGTTTATCTAGGTCAATTACTCACAGGGGACCCTGATCACGAGAAATAAATTTACAGAAGAATAAAATTGGGTTGGAGTGCATACGGCAGGCATTGCCAAATCCTCACTGGGAGCTTACCACTGTCTTTGAAAGGAAAAGTATACAATCATTGCATTCTACCGGTGCTAACATATGGGGCAGAAACTTGGAGGTTAACAAAGAAGCTCGAGAACAAGTTAAGGACCGCACAAAGAGCAATGGAACGAAAAATCTTAGGAGTAACGTTAAGAGACAGGAAGAGAGCGGTGTGGATCAGAGAACAAACGGGGATAAACGATATTCTAGTTGACATTAAGCGGAAGAAATGGAGCTGGGCAGGCCATGTAATGCGTAGGATGGATAACTGGTGGACCATTAGCGTTACAGAATGGATACCAAGAGAAGGGAAGCGCAGTCGAGGACGGCCGAAAACCAGGTGGGATGATGAAGTTAGGAAATTCGCAGGCGCAAGTTGGAATACGCTAGCGCAAGATAGGGGTAATTGGAGATCGCAGGGAGAGGCCTTCGTCCTGTAGTGGACACAAATATAGGCTGATGATGATGACGTGCCAAAACCACGATTTCATTATGAGGCACGCCGTATTAGGGGACTCCGGAATAATTTTGACGACCAGGGGATCTTTAATGTGCCCCCAATGCACGGGACACGACGGGCGTTTGTGCATTTCGCCCCCATCAAAATGCGGCCGCCGCGACCGGGATTTCTTCCAGCGATCTGGTGCTTAGCTGCGCCACACCATACTTTGATCACACGCACGCGCGCACACACACGCGCACGCGCACACACCACCCACCCACCCACCCATCCACCCACCACCCACACACCCACCCACACCACACACACACACACACACACACACACACACACACACACACACACACACACACACACACACACACACACACACACACACACACACACACACACACACACACACACACACACACACACACACACACACACACACACACACACACACACACACCACACACACACACACACACACACACACACACACACACACACACACACACACACACACACACACACACACACACACACACACACACACACACACACACACACACACACACACACACACACACACACACACACACACACACACACACACACACACACACACACACACACACACACACACACACACACACACACACACACACACACACACACACACGCGCGCGCGCGCAATTAATCCGACAGTTCGACAGTTAATCCCATCGGAATGCTGGTTTTGACGATATAGTTTAGAGCTACGGTGACCAATGCAATGATTAAAAAATAAGTGATTGGATTGACGGGCATAGTGAAAAACAAGCGTAAACACAGTTGTTTGACGGCTGCTCATGTCTTTGTTCTTCATTGCGGTGCTTTAGTAACCATTACGTCGCCTAAGTTCCGATCATTGGCTTTTCTTCCTGCCGCTAGATACAATAGGGTAGCAGCTGCTCTTCCACGTTGCGCCTGAACCTACGGAACAATTGAGGAAGCTCGCGTCACCCCTTTATCTGTCTATCTACGATGCGAACCTCTTCGAGTATTCCTGCGACTGCTGTGCCGTCATGGATGCCACCCCTTATCGACACTTCCCGATATACGGCCGGAATCCACTTTTTCAAGAGCCATTAAACGCCAAGAATCTACCATACCATCATACTTTGCCCCTGCTGACCTTCCACGTATGCCCCCATGGGTAATGTCCAAAATACGGGTACGTCTATCTATTCCCGGAATTTCTAAAAAATCGCGAATACCTACCGTCGGCCTCAGACATTTAACACTTGAATATATGTCGAAAGAATATGACTCCTCGGTGAATGTGTATACAGACGGATCGGTCTCGTCGTATGCGTCTGGTGCGGCTTTCGTCGTGCCTGCGCATCAAGTCATTCGACGGTTTCGTCTGTGTAACAAGACGACTACAACATCTGCGGAACTAGCGACAATCAGAGAGGCCGTTCAATACATTTCGCGACAGCCTCCTCAAGTAGGGACAGTCTTCAGTGAAGAAAAATCGGCTCTGCAACTACTTAGACTGGTGTTGAAAGAAAGCGCTTACAGAGTGTTAGCTCTTCAAACTGCCGAGCTATACACTTGAGCCCAAGAAAACGGCCACCACATCACATTTCAGTGGATTCCCAGTCACTGTGGTATACACGGCAACGAACTGGCTGATGCCAAAGCGAAGAAAGCACTCGAAGAACCAGAGTCAATACTTGCAATTCCTTTTTCAAGAGCGGACGCCAACTGCCTCCTCTCCAGTGTCATCCGAAAATCGACAGAAAAGCACTGGGGCAATCCGGATAATGGACATAGACGACTACAGAGATTGGACCCTACCATGGAATTTAGGCTGCCACCGATAATTCAACGCAGCTGCGCCAGTCTTCTGCACAGACTAAGACTAGGGGTAGTGTTTACGCGCGGATACGTGCACCTCATGCGACGCACCGAGTCTCCAGACTGTGAGTTGTGCCATGTAAATAGGACTATAGGTCATGTGCTTTGTGGCTGCCCTAAGTACGCGGAAGAGCGTCAAAGGTTGAAGAAAGACCTTACGCGTCTCGACAGCCCACCGTTGTCGGAGGACGTTATTTTAGGCCCTTGGTCAGACGCTCAATTGAGTTTCAATGCCATCCAGGTGCTACTGAACTTTTTAAAAAGTACGGGCCTGGACTGTAGGATTTGACCATGCCAAATTGCCATATGTTTTACATCCTCCTTCTCTCGTCATCGTCACCCATCATGCGCCTCTTTCTTCCCTCTTTCTTTCTTCCCCCAACGCCGAGTAGCTGGCTACAGGAATTTACCTCAGGCCGACCTCTCTGCATTTTCCATCATTAAACTTCTCTCTCTCTCGTCGCCAATTGGCAGCGTCAGCTAACGCTTTTATTTATTACTTTGGATCCGACAAAAGCACCGATGGAGTTAAGCAAGAGCGAGGTCACATAAATGCTGATGCAGCACCATGCGGATGCGGATACATTAAGACTGCAATTATTGTCCGTAAGACTGCAATTATTGCCCGTACTATTCCTCAGTCTCTATCGCAGTGTTCGTTGCCGCATGTGCTCGGGCGTTCGACTACTGAGCATAACTGCGTCACGCATACATTTGATTTGCCGGAATGGTCTTGTTGGAAGCGCCCACGGCACTTTAGAGACAAAATGAATACCATGAAAGCGCTTTTGCATGGCTGCAGAAGCGACAAGCACGTTGATAACACGCTGAATGCAAGGAAAAAAAAGCCGTCAGATCCCACGCCCTGTGGAAATCGATGTTATGCGAAGCAGTGTGCCGGGAGCCTACCAAGTTAACGAAACCACCATGAGAGCACCTAGACGTAGGCGGCTAGCTATTTCCTGACCTACACTGAAACACATGTCGTGACCTATCATTTATGTCCGAGCCAATTTCAGTTGTTTTTGAGTGTTAATCTTTTTCGCTGTCATTGTCATTTTTGCTGAGTCATCCTCATGACTTCTACCATCATCATTTAGTGTTTCATTTACGTAGTACCCACGTCCGAGCACATTTCAGTGTTTTTGAGCAGTAATCTTTTTTTTTCGCTGAGTCATTGTCATTTTTGCTGATTCATAGTCATTATCGAGTCATTATGGTATGCTACTATCATTATCGTTACTATCATAACCATACTTGCACCCATTAATTACCATCATTAATTCTCGATTCTTTGCCACGTTTGGGGTTTTTTGACCCCTGAGAGCACCAAGAGGCTGTTTCATGACCTACATGACACACATGACATGACATTCATATCATGATCTATAATCTTATGTTCGTCATACACTCTTGTCATACTATGCCAATTTTGGTACGTACCAAGTTACTTCTTTCTGGGGTTTTACGTGCAAAAACCAGTTCTGTTTAAGAGGCACGCCGTAGTGGAGGGCTCCGGATTAATTTTGACCACCTGGGGTTCTTTAACTTGCGCTAAAACGCAAGCACACGGGTGTTTTTGCATTTCACCTCCATAGAAATACGGCCGCCGCGGCCGGGATTCGATCCCGCGACCTCGTGCTCAGCAGCGCAACGCCTTAGCTAACTGAACCACCGCGGCGGCTACGTACCAAGTTAACGAAACGACTATGAGAACACCAAGACGTAGGCTGCTAGATAGATAGATACTCTCAAAGTGGCAAATGTTCGCCAAGAGATTATCGCAATTAAAAAAAAAAGAGAGAGATAACATGTGAAAGTTGGTGAGGTTTATTTTGCCTTCTTGTACTGTGCCCCAGCTCGACGGATTCTCGATGAGTTGAATTGAGTTGAGTTCATTTATTTACCACATACATGGGGTTTCACATAAGTGGTTGGGACGAGGGAAAAAAAAGCTGCATTAGAAACAGCTTGACTAGCACTACGTCCCCGGTTCACTAAGGCAACATGGCAGTAAAAGAAAAATGAGAAAAATAAAAATGTCAGTGTCAAATGAGAATACACATGATATACACATAAAACTATTAAAAAAGTGAAATTCAACTTAACGTATTTAACACAGCGTGCTTAAAAAGAACAGAAGTGTTGCAGAGTGTGCGAACATTTTCATAAGAAATTTTGAAATTATAAATGAAATTAATAATTCAATAAAGGCAAGCAATAGTTTAATGTTTGAAAGCCGCAGCCGTAGTAGAGCGGCTTTCAAAACAGCGTGTTCTGACAGCTTCTTTAGAACAGCGTGTTTAAGCCAGCCGTAACTTGTGGTTCATGGTGCGTATCAAGAAACTATACCAAGAAAGACAGTAAAACAGCGTTCCCCCGGTCCCAAGGCGAGCGTCGTAGCCACTAGGCTATACAGCCACCCTTGAAGAACATGCATTTATGCGAACGATATGATTGCGTTCGAGCGTCGTCGTCTTCGTCCACAGCTGGCGCGTTCGTACGCTCGTGATGTGCGAGGTGAAGAGGTTTTGCGCGCTATGAGAGCGAGAGAGAGAGAGAGAGAGAGAGAGAGAGACGCATTCACGGAGCGGGCCTCCTGGAACGCGGTGTCGGCATTGGAACGCGGTGTCGGTGTTGCAAGCTGCGCTATGCAACGCGCAGTGACGGCCGTAAGGGCACGTTCACACTGGGGAATCTGGCGTCTACAGCGAACGGAATTCTCCTGCCGCCGAATTTCGCGCCGGTCACACTGCTAGCCCACCGCGCCGCCGGAACGCGATACAGCGCCATCTGCGGTGTAAAGCGCTAACCTACAAACAAGCGCCGGATATACCGGATGTGCCCGCAGCCTCGAAACTGCGCAGTTATCTCCGCTCGTGTAGAGTTCGCGTGGTTTTATTTTTGCGCCTCATCGCTGCAAGCAACGACAATGAACCCTGAGCAAGAAGAGGCAGTACTGCTAGGCTTGTTGTCAAGCACCTTTCTGGCGATGCATGACGCGCAGAAGCATTCGCAGAAGAGACGACGCCAGCGGCGATGGTGTGTTCATGCTGCTTTGCAAAAGCGCGAAAAGCTTGGTCACGCCACCAAACTACTACCCCTTCTGCGAGATCACAACGTGGAGTACTACAGAGAGTAAGCTCAGATGTATTGTTATGCGTGATAACAAATATTAAGTTTCGGACCAATTCGATCAGCATTTACGACGTCGCGACAGACACGACTGCGACAACGCGCGCGCGTCCGACTCGGCCGCCATCTTCGAAATTCTCACTCGCGCTCCGATTGGTCCACGGTGAGGGAATCCGGCGGCGGCTGCCGCAAAAATCGGTCCGAGACCGATCGGCGCGGAAAGGGCTATTCCGGCGGATCTCGCCGCCGCCGAACAGGGTTCCGCGCCGCTCCAGACGCCGAATGTCTCAGTGTGAACGCGCCCTAAGTCCGAGATGCGCGAAAAGAAGTTATCATCCTCATGAGTAATAAGATGAAAAGTTCGCGCGCACTTCCGGAAAATGCTGGGCTACGATCGCACAGCTTCGCTGTTTCAAGCGTTGCGCGGCCGAATGCAAGGTTAAGCGTTTTTTATTGCGATAGCAATTATATGGACACTCAAAAGCAGATTTCTGCCGTCGGCGTAGCCGTCGCCGTCGCCGTCGCCGTGAGGTTCCGTATGACGTCAATGGAGATGAAATCGTCGCCGCGCGCCGAACGCTGTATGTGCGAGTGAAAGGGCGCGAGGGGCGCGCGCTTTCACGGGGAGTGAACGCGCGGCGAAGAACAAACGCGCGTTCTGCGCCGTGCTCCCTTAAGGGCTGCAGAAGTAGGCGTCTCTTTCCTCCTTTACAATCACCATATATGTAGAGCAAACGCGCCTTCTTCCGACGCGCGAGAGCCCGTGGGGGAGGGGGGAGGGGGAGGGAAGGGAGGCGGCGTTTAACTGCGGCACCAAATGCCTATTTATATCAGAGGCTCCGGCAACAGTCACCAACGCCGCACGCATTTTGAGCGAACGCGGGCAAAACGCTGACGGCGTCGACAGCAGTTCTGCGTGTTGCCGGTGCTGCTGCATGTCCAAGTTTATACAGCTGATAAAGCTAATATCATTACTCTGTATAGCTCTCTACAAATTGGCTATCGCAATTGATGCTTCGCCTTTTAGGTGAAACTGCGACAACTTTTTACAGTATCAGATCTAAAGGAACTTAAAGTAATAAAGTGTATTCATATAGCACATTTAATTAAATTACATTATATTTAACGTATAGGTCTGAAGTGTGTGAATTAAATGATAGGTTTGCAACAGAACGTAGGGCCTTTCCTTGTAGGATGAGAAGATTATTTACGGATTTCTTTGTTAGTTGATGCGCCGAACGCGGGTGTTACTTTCAGAAAGCAAGAAATATCGCTGGCGTCTAAACACGATTCATAAAGTTAAATTAGAGGCACGAACTAATCATCACTTGCTTGAATGCTAGAATACTTTTAGAAAACGTGCATATGACACCAAATTAAGCAATAGGTGAAATTGGCGTGCTCTAGTGAAATCGTAAATGCGTGAACAATATCTGAATAGGCAACCGGAATTGAAAACGCGGTGTTGTATTGCACCGTGATTGGAACTTTTTCTGCAGACATGAGTGAGTGGAGGTAGGAGCCTTGAGCGACGTGGCGACGCAACTTGCGGTACACCAAAACGCACACGCACCTTTCACTGCACCCACTGCACCAAGTTTTGACAAACCAATCAACGTGCGCTCAAACGCGACAGTAGAACTTCTGCGTTGGAAAGCGTTAGCATACTCCGGAGAACGCTGGGAGCGCTGAACCGCGTTTATTGCCGCGCAATACCGTCTCCATTGTGTTCTTACTTGCATGAAGGCTTCCTAAGGCACGCGAACTAAAAGCCACCGCAGCTTTTTTAACGCGAGAGCGTTAAGGGCCCCGTGTCGCAGAAAATGCGGCATCGGCGTCTGTGTCGGTGTCGGCGTAAGCATCTGGCAGAAATAATCATACCGAACCACATCATCCCGAACCACCCCGACCTCACGTGGCACAAAGCGTTAGTGAACCAAAAAATTGAATTTCCCAAAGTAAAATCCGTCAGAAAAATCGTAAAGTACGACTTACCCACAAGCTATACAGACGTGACAGCGTCGGATTGTAATTTGGATATACGAGAAAAAAAAACTGATAAGCAGCCAGGGATCTTTGAATGCTATCGCGTTCCACTCTTAAAGGCGAAGCTTAAGCGACCTCCATTTCTGATGGTGTTTCGCTTTACTTTGGTTCTAGGCAACATTGCGGGGAGTGTAGAAAAGCCGAGCATTCCTAAATTTGGATCGGGCCCCATATCGCGGAAAATACGGTGTCGGTGTCGGCGTCAATTCAGTCCAATAACGCTATCGCGTTCCGCTCTTAAAGGCGAAGCTTAAGCGTGCTCCAAGTTTTTACCGTGCATTAACTTTTTTTTTCGACGAAGCCAAAGTGGCTGGCTTATGTAAATGAGCGAACGTTAAACAACCTCGGAGATCTTTGAACGGAAAAAAAAACGAAAAAAAAAAAACGCATGAGCTGGGTGGTGCGGCCTTTCCCACTCTATTTGAGGACGCACCTTTCGTAATACAAGATTTCTGTTACCTCCTCGCTCAGCACTTACGGTCTACTTTTCGCAAGGCCGACAGCATCCACATTGCGTGGGGGGACACAAGCGCAGCGCGGACACTGGGCCTCTTCGATTATCTGTCCCTGACAGTCCCGGACTGCCCGAGGCAGCTAGTGCTTTCAGCCAATGAGCGTTGCGTGTGCAACTTCTCGGACAGTCCGAGACTGTCAGAGATGGATAATCAAAGAGGGACCAGGGTAGGCGGTCAGAACCGGTGACCGTGCGAAAACAGTCCGAGTCATAAAAAGAAAAAGGAAGAAAGAAAAAAAAAGTGCAGTGGTGATTTAGCTTTGAATGCGAGAGAAATGCGGTAGTATTGCGCCGCATCTGTTTGTGGTCCCGGATCCAACATGATTTAAACCACCTTCGCCACATTGATAAGTGTTGGTTCATGAGCTCACTCGACACACCTCCTGCCTCTTCGGGAAGCGAAGTGCAATTTGACGGTGGTGCGGAGTAGGGAGCCTACATGCAACGCTGTGTTATAGGCTCCCTAGTGCGGATCAGACATGCACCTTCAGTTGCACCGAAGCGCTTCATACTTATAAGCATGCCTGCGTGGTGACCGGAACGGCTAGCGACCGCGTCTCTTCTGTTCGCTATCTGAAATGCATACTATATACGAGGCTACACGATTTTCGTCGAAGGAAGGCTCCTTCTAGTTGTTGTCTTGTAAATACTAATTCGGAGGTTGCTGTACTCACCAGTTGGGACAGCTGTCGCGCTCAGCGTCTGCGTCGTCAAGCACACGTCGAGAGACTGCTGACGTGAGTTGCGAAACAGCGGCGCTTGCCCGGCCTCGCGCTTGGAGATGCAGGTATGATGATAGTGATGATCATTAATCCTTCAAGAAATGGTTTGAACGCCCATTGTGGGGAAATGAAAAAAATTGAACAAATACAAATGAAATCGGTCATACATGACAAAAGGAAAAATAGAAAATGCTTATGACAGTATAGTCAGCTTTGCAGAAAAAAAGGAACTAAAAACAGTTATAGCAAAGCAAATACATGCAAAATATTGGCGCGAACATGCATATATTTTTAAAGAATAGTGGCTTCCCTGAGAAAGAACAAGATGCACAACGTAGTAATAAATAATTTGTGTATTTCGCTAAATTTAGTTTCTTTCTGCTTGGTGACGCGTACGTAAGTTTTTCAAATCATCACATACGTTATCGCCTCCGGTACTGGCATGACCAGAAAATTCGCTGTTGTCTTTTACAAGACGATTTGGCCCAAGCTGAAATGCTGTACTGACACTACGGTGGACGTCCACACAAGTACAACTCAAGTGGACGAGTGCGTGCGCGCGGGAAGTGCTGGACAAGGCGTTCCGCATTTGCGTTAGTTTTATTCAGAGATATCAGTGAGAGTTTCCGCAGTAAGGGAACCCAAAGTGAGGGGCCGCTATCAGCCGCGCGTATGAAAGAACGCAAGAATTCCGATGCATCTCAAGATGAATGGCGACGTTAATGCGATTAGCATTGAAGCAATGCTGCGACGCTGTGTATTTCCGCCGCCGAAAAACGTCGTATCCTCCTAACTCCATGTGCAATAGATTGCACATTGCCTTCAACATTTATGTCGAAATTCACTGCGAAGTGATCATTCTGGATTTCAAGTATGGTGCATGCGTAACGGTAAAACAAGTGATTCACTCATATTCTTGTCATGCGCTTTCGAGAAAATTGACGCTCAATTGATCTAGACCTCTGTGTGGTCCCAGACGGCCGAAATCAAGCTTGAGGTGCGTTTCGAAATCACTGAGATTGTGTGTGTGTGTGAGTGAGAGAGAGAGAGAGAATATTATTGACTGTCCGGGATTTGAGATTGTGAGAAAATACCGGACGCTGCAGCCACGTAGCAATGTACTACACGTATAGTTACATCTTCATCTCTGCGTTTAAGCAATGAAATGCAATTTTACCATAGCAAAAATGAGGAGATGGTAATTTTTTTTCACGTACATGGAGACGCAGCTTCTGACATCTAACCATGGTATCTAAAATTTTTTAAATTGTCAAGTTCATAACGTAACAACAGACAGTAAAAACCACCTTCAAGAGCTATTATATCCCATAGCTGTGTTCGGGTATCGGGAGAATATATGAGGCGTGTATGCAGCCGGTCTCCTCTAACGCGCGTCCCTCTGGACAATTTGCGCCACCTAGCGCAGTCGCCACTAATCCCGCGCGTTGCACGGTCGACGCGATAATATGAGTGAAAGACGCGGGTTAGATTCCATCGAGCACCAGAGAAATCTCGACGTTTTTTTTGTCATCAAAAAACAGCACTTACCCATTTGCACTTACCCAGTGAACCAAGTTAGCGCCAATGAGTTTAACTGAAGAGCGGTACATACCAGTGTCGCATACCCATTGACCCAAGTTGGTCCGACGGTTGGTCTCGAACTTTGTTCCCTCCGCGCAGCAGCCCAATGTGCTCTTACGATTGTATCATGGACTACCCGGGGGCGGGAAGGAGGTTAGACGCGGTCAGACACGCAGACAAACTCGGTGAAGTTGCAAAAAATGTGAATTACATAATTAATAGTATAAATTGTAGTAACGATATTTCTCAGTTTTTGGTATTGGGCCGGCGCGAACCGAACATCTAGAGGTGCTTCTTACTTTTGTGCATGCGCACAGGTAGCTTGCTATATTTCTCGGTCCCCAAGGGATGAGGTGGGACAGGGGTGGGGGTTGAGTTTAGCCGCTTGGGTACGTTATTTCTAAAGCTTGCCGATGTACACGTGACAACGCTCCGTAAACGGAAACTACGGGAAAGTATCCGTGCACGTCTCTCCTAAAACCGTCCATAAACTTGTAGGCATACCAATTAACACGCATAAGGTCAAGCGCGCACAAGCAAACATGAATGCATCTCACTCAATGACCGCGGAAACCCGCTTTCAAAACACTGGAGTTAGTAAGCGCGGGGGCAGCAGCCAGCGAATTGACCTTCGTGCCGCCGTTCACCCTAACGTGAACTAAGCCGCGAAAAACAGCGTAGGGTGGACTCTGTCGCCGCCGGGTATGGCTATCAAAATCCAGCATCCCGAGCGGGCGCGCGCGTACGCCCCCCCCCCCCCCCCCCCCCCATCCCTACCCTCTCTCCGGAGCGTTGTGCGCGACTGGAAGACGGCGCGCTTCCTTCCCGCTCCCTTTCCTTGCGTGCGCGAGATTGAGTCGCGATCGGTGGCTCACCTTCGCACGCTCTCTCTCGCACATACAGCATACAGCGCGCGGCGACAAGATTATCGCCCTTGGACTTCATACGGAACCTCACGGCAACGCCGATGGCAGAAATCCGCCTGGACTGTCCGTACAATTGCAATAGCAATAAGATATATAATTAACTATCATTAATTTACTTTTTCAGGAAGGCAGCGGATTAGCGTCAAGAAAAACTTGGAGGATGCTTAAGCTTCGCCTTTAAGAGTGGAACGCGATGGCATTCAAAGACCCATGACTGTTTCTCACGCTTCCCGGCAACTGCAGCGTATGTAACCGCAATGTTTACCGGGAAACGCTTGCGGCGAACGCTATGCACGAAGGCAAGCTTTCTGGTAGAAACGCGGCCTCTTGCACGGGCCGATCCCGGAGGTAGTGCACAGCCGCGCCAAGAAAATTACCTCATTTACAGGTTTCTGTTATTGTTTCGCACTTTTAATATGCCAGTCTGAGAAGATTTAACATAAGCGTCATGCGCTGTCGGTGTTTTGTTTCATGACCTATGTTTAAGACTTAGAGATTGACTCCAACCAAATAAGGAAATTTACTAGCCCGACGTTTCGGAACCAATTGGGCTCCTTCTAAGCGGCACACCGCCACCTCCGAAGAATACCCCCTGAAGAAGGAGCCGAATTGGTTCCGAAACGTCGGGCTAGTAAATTTCCTTATTTGGCTGGAGTCAATCTCTAAGTCTTAATCAATTTTCCCAACCAGACAGGTAATTCTGTCGAAATATTTAGCTTCATGACATATGTTTGTGGGCTGTCATTCTCAAAATTTCGAGGAATAACTTTGTCAAGAATGTAAGACAAGTTATGAGCAACTTTGTGATAGAATTGTGTGGCAATATAACCCGCATATACCACATGTCAAATTGCAAGGCGTGGCATATCATTGTCGTCATCATCAGCTTATGCAGAGGTTAGGCAAATATTGCAAGGCATGGCTAGCATCGCGTCATCACCATCAGCCTATTATTTATGTCCACTGCAGGACGAAGGATTAAATATACATAAATATATAGGAAATCTTCGCTCACGGACAACGACGCCGACACCGGATTTTCTGCGACACGGGGCCCTTAACGCTCTCGCGTTAATGAAGTCTTTCACCATCAGCCTATATTTATGTCCACTGCAGGACGAAGGCCTCTCGCTGCGGTCTCCAATTACCCCTGTCTTGCGCTAGCTGATTCCAACTTGCGCCTGCAAATTTCTAACTACATCACCCCAGCTTGTCTTCTGCCATCCTCGACTGCGTTTCCCTTCCTCTTGGTATCCATTCTGTAACTCTAATGGTTCACCGGTTATCCATCCTACGCATTACATGGCCCGCCCAGCTCCATTTTTTCCTCGTCAACTAGAATATCGGCTATCCCCGTTTGTTCTCTGATCCACACTGCTCTCTTCCTGTCTCTTAACGTTAAGCCCAACTTTTTTCGTTCCACGCTCTTTGTGCGGTCCTTAACTTGTTCTCGAGCTTCTTTGTCAACTTCCGAGATTCTGCCCCGTATTTTAGCACCGGTAAAATGCAATGATTGTACACTTTTCTTTTCAACGACATAAGCTCCCAGCCAGCATTCGGTAATGCCTGCCGTATGCACTTTCATTGCTGTGCAAATATTCAGTGGCTGTACAGTGACAAAAGCAGGAAGTGGACGTTCATGCCGAGGTCTAGAATTGATTACGTCATTTAAGCAATTTATGTCAGCGGTAGCAGCGCACGAAATAGAAGCAGATGAAGATGTCAGCGGTCTCGTTCCCTCGCGGCCCGGCTGCACCGAGCGCGTGATCAGAGCACGAACGCAGCGAATGCTCGAGCACCCGTTCGTCCGACGTTCTTCACCGACGACCTTCTCTGACGAGCAAGCGGCGACCCCGTCAAAATATGGAGCCTCCCCAGTGTGAGTAGCTCTGATAAAAGTATCCCACATTTTCTGTTCCCTTGGCCACTGTTACGTGCGTGTTGCCAGCATGGTAGCGTTGAGTTGGCCGGGAGTATGTGTATGACCTTAACGGTCTCGGGCTTCCGATGCGGTCACCAATTATAGCGAGTGTGAGCGAAGAGAAGGTTATGCGAACGGGGACAGAACAGATTTCATTCCAAATCTAAATTATCAGTGTTGACGTGCTAGAACTGTACAACGGCTTTTTGACGAGCACGATCAAAATAATCGTTGACCTGCATCCTTATAATCGTAAAAATATAGAAAAATGGGTGGTTCACTTATCTGGAACAAATTACGGGACAAAAATGCTACCAAACATAACTGCAAGATTTATGATATTCACCCAAACAACAGTTCGCATAAATTTATTAAAAACCTCTAGTTATTCTATGGACTGTGGCTTAGCCTTTTATTTTTATATTATTCGCACTCTGAACTTTGTGACTACTTGATTGTGCATTGTGTTTCCTTGAGTTACAAAATGAAAATTCTAAACTATGGTACGTTCTGAATTTGATCACTTCATTTGTAATAAATATGGGGTCGAGTGTTAACTGTAAACTGTTAACTGTAACTGTAAATGTTAAAGTGCGTTAAGGGCCAACTACACGTACGCTTTCCGGTGCGCGTAATATCGCGCCGGCGAGCCTACGCATGCGCAGATGGTGCAGGACAGATCGTACGCACCGAAGCGCTGCGCGATTACCAATATCTGCTCCCCCATTTGGGCAAACGCAAGGCCCGCCGGCGTTAGATTTCAAGCTTCGGCAAGCGTACGTGTAGTGGCCTTTAACGGCCAACTGCACCGCAATTTTGGGCAACGCAAGAAAGCCTAGATTTGTTGGGCTGCTGAGTACGAGGTCGCGGGATGGAATCCCGGCCGCGGCGGCCGCATTTCGATGGGGGCGAAATGCGATAACTCCCGTGTACTGCGATTTAGGTGCACGCTAAAGAACCCCAGGTGGTCCAAATTTCCGGAGTCCCCCACTACGGCGTGCCTCATAATCATATCGCGGTTTTGGCACGTAAAACCCAATAATTTAAAAAAAAGTCTACATTCAGATAACATTCAGCTACAGAGAAGCCTCCTTGCAATATTCGTACGTTTGAAAAACTGAAAAAAGAAAAACTGCCATTACCTCTATAGCCGGAAACGACGCGTGACTCGGACGCGGCACTGGCTCCTCAGCATGACCTGCGAGATTAAGCACCGCCTGCAGCTAGCTGCGGCGCACTGAATAACCCTCGGAGGCGACGTGCTGGGACTTAGTCATGGTCACTGACTACCATGTGCACGCGTCCGCGTAATCGCTGTTTAAGGGTTGCTAATGACAAAACTAGGTGACTTCTAGCCCTGAAGATTTGCCAAGACTGCTTCATATTATATGTTACTCATTTATTACCAATTTAGCGAAAGTGAAATTTCACTGCTGTTGACCTTAAATCTATTCGGTCTTATGGTAAACATAATGCAGATTGCAATTCATTGTCTGCATTGCTTACCTTTATTTTAAATAGTGATAGACGTAATAATACTAGGACGATTCAGAAAATAATACATCCAAGCGCACCACTTTTACAATAGTGCTGCAAACATTTTGAACTGTTTATCATAAATGCAACGGTGTTTAAGCTATAGAATGTCGCTTGCCTCACCTTCCTACCTCTTCTCGTTCCAGAGTAATCAAGCTATCCATGGTATCCAGTGGTGACGTCCGGTTGAAACAGCGGGCTGTTATTGAATTAATGACTGCGGAAGGTTGTGGCTTGTGTGGAGATGTGATGTGGCTGAAGTTTGGTCTTTCACAGTCCTTGCCCACCTCCGCACAGTGCTGACGTCAATACAGGCATCCCTGTAAACTGCAATCGGACGGCGATGAATGTTGATGGGCGCACGACCTTCCGCAGTCAGAAATTAAATTATAGGCCGCTGTTTCAACCACTGGATGCCGTGGATTGCTCGATTACTCCGGAACGAGAAGAGATAGGAAGGTGAGGCAAGTTGAATTCTATAGCTTAAACATCAGTGCATTAATCATAAAGAGTTCAAAAATGTTTGTAGTACTATTGGTAAAGTAGTGGGCTTGGAGGCATTACTTTCTGAATCGCCCTCGTATATCCTGGCTGTATTCTGTCTCCGCTGCCATTACGCATTACCTTCATGTGCGTCGGGTGCGAGCTAGTCAAGTAGCTAATAATGTGGCTTTTTTCTCTCACCCCATAACGCCACTGGAACATGAAATAAACTGAATTAAAACGAATAATAAGTCGGTTAGATATGGTGCCTCACACGCCACGAAAAACGCAATCGACGAACTTCGTTAATCGATGACTCCAATGCTCTATCGTGCAACGAGCTACTCCAAACTGTAGTCTCCATCTCGTTATCTATCATTGTGGGATATTGCTGTTAGCGGCTGCCGCATTAAATGTACTTCAACCTACTACCGGCATCCCATCACTTTAACACCTGGTGGTTGTGCAACACTGGCGCCGTAAATAAACCAGATTGTTACAAGTGAGCGAAGCGCAAACTCCTTGTACACCCATTTTTCTCGTGGAGGCGGCGTGCGCGTTTTAAGACGCGAAACATACGGAGCGGCGCCGCGCCGTACGTTCAACGGAAATACTTTCTTTGTTGTTGTTTGTTCAGATCCCTCTTCCCCTGTTTCCTCGCTATATTCCCGCTTTTCAGACGCAATTGCATTTTAGCCATAGAAGTTTTTCAGCATTCATTTCATCAAGTGATGCACACGAAACGTGATAAACAATGCCGATGAATCCGTCTACACCAGATTACGGTGCACAATTTCCTCATTAGTCACTAAATGCTCAATTATTTCCTTCAGTCCCGAATTATGGAGCGTGAACTAATGCGTTAAAGTTGGTTTACTTTATCGAAGGCACTGCTGGGTCAAAATATGGAGGTGATATAATGATAGACTGGGTGAATTTTCTAGCGAGGCATCATAATTGCCGAGTACGTAAATCTATTTAGTCCACAGTCAGTCAAGTCGCGTATTTTCATTGGCATCTTTTCCCGAAGGCGGAGCATTCAAGGTTATATGTCCATCAAAGTTAAGCCTTGCGCTTGAGATCCTCGCGCGGTGCTATAATAATACACGGATGGATGCACTTTGCGAAGCAGCAAGCTGAACAACTGCAGCTATACGGAGCATGAACAGTGCTCTGGCAAATACCAAACGTGTCACAGATCTGGCGCGTTGAGGAATGCTGACAGTGGCGTTACAGGATTCGCACCTCGACCGTGCTCGACATGAGACCGAAGGAAAAAGACGGCGGCGTTTCTCAGTACAAATGAAAGGATTACGTAGAGTAAGCTTGACGTTTACTGTCCTTTTTGATCAGACTAGTGTAGGCGCCGCGGTGTGTTATGCGCACAGCTGCTCGGCAGGGGCGCTAATGTGTCTACGCCCAAAGCGGAAGCCAGGACACAGCTCTTGCTCCGCAAAGAGCCGGCTGATCGAAGCTTGACGATGCGTCCACTCGTCTTCGTCGCTTGCGCCTTAATAAGAAGGTTCAGTTTACCCGCTGCTTAATGTCCATACTCCTTGTCACTGCAAAACAGAGCTGGCAAAAAAAAAGAAAAAAAAAAAAACGCGAGTCGCATGCACAAATGTATGTTTCGAGCCTTCAGGGGCAATGAATTATTCGAGACATTCGTCTGTGCCCTATATCTGCTCTTCGAAAGAGACGAGTGAATTTTCGCTTGGGAATAATGCGAGTGTATTCCGCCTGCACGGTGCCCCCGTCGCAGTGTCCGAAGGAAATGAAGCGGCCCGCACGCGCATCAGGAACGCTCGGCTGTCGGCCAAGCACCTGTACATCATCCTCTGGAAGAACGTGTACGTCAAGAGGCTGTGCCGCCACTACATGGCCACGCTGGTCGAGATCGCCCTCATCGTGACACTGCTGCTGGGCATACAGGAGGACTCCGTGGTCCGGGAACCGTTTGTCAGACGAGGCGACACCTTCTATCAGCCCATGCAGACGAACGCCTTCTGGAACACCCAGGGGGACCTGGCCTACATTCGGGAGGTAACCGCTGGTTCCGTGCAGTTTTTCGGGAGATTATCTAGTTTTAACTAGTTATCTAGCTTACCAAGACTACCTCGTTTCCGGTGACTAGGGCTAGCAATTTCTAGTTTTTTTCCCTTTGTTATGGCGTAGTTTTGTTGGCTGCTGTTCTTGCAGTGCGAGCATAGTGGTTATTGCGAAGCCTCTCACAGGTGGTGCACCGCTAAATAGCCGAAAGTTTGACCCGGGGCCTGCTTATATACTTACATACTTATATAAACCAGTGGGTGTCCGATGGTGGGGCTCAAACCGTGCAACTCCCGCAGCCAAGTTTCGGGCCCCAACCGCTGGGTAACACTTTATTTAGACAGCTTGCGAAGCTGTGGTAACGCCAAAGGACAGTAGTAAACCATGCTGTGAAAAAATCGGGTATTCCGTATTGGGGACGCAGCCACAGTGGAGTACGTGAAAGGCCTTCTGCATACTGCTTAAGGTATAGGGGCAGTAGGGTACAGAAATGATAAAACCGAAGACACAAGTGACATTTATTCACGCGTTACAAAGCTTACATGCCTAACTTATGATACAGTTAGTGGGGCTCCTATGGTCTAATCTTGAAATCGTGCTCGCTCACTAATCGTAGTGGGTCCGCCGTGGTCAAAGCTGATGGGCGCGAACTGTCTTGCTGCCAGAGACTGTTCATAACATTTCTGGACCCTGCGTGCATGTCGAACGCGGGGGTGCCATAGCCGAGCAACCGTCAAACTTGTGCAAAAACTTGCACACTTATAAGCCTTGATAACTTCTGATGAGCACAGCTTTAATTTGATCAATTATGCATATCGTGGCACAATGAGCTTTCTCTAACGCGGCCGCTCCCGCTTGGACTATCTATCTATCTATCTATCTATCTATCTATCTATCTATCTATCTATCTATCTATCTATCTATCTATCTATCTATCTATCTATCTATCTATCTATCTATCTATCTATCTATCTATCTATCTATCTATCTATCTATCTATCTATCTATCTATCTATCTATCTATCTATCTATCTATCTATCTATCTATCTATCTATCTATCTATCTGCTTACGCCGAACCAGTGATCCAAATTCTTTACTAGCTTGGGCCACTTGATCGTGATGTGCTCGGGATCGTGATGCCGTCGGTGTCGTTCCGTCGTATTGATTCCAACTTCGTCGTCCGATTCTCGTCATGCCGTCGCCGTCACGCCATCGTCGTCATACAGTTGTCGTCTGTCACACAGTAGTCGCCCCGTCTTGATTTCAAAAACCACATCGCCTTGCCGTTGTCGTCATACCACCTCCGTCAATCCATCGAGGTCAATCCTCCTTCGTCATTCCATCGCCCATCCAACGGCGGCATCGCGATTATGCCACCGTTGTAATGGCATCACATGTCATTGCGTCTCGTCATGCATTCGTCGTCATACCGTTGTCGAGATGCTGTCGTTGTCATTCCGTCGTCGCCATCCAAAAGTTTCGTCATCCAGTTATCATCACACCGTCGTCTTCAGGCCGTCCTCGTAACACACCATTGTCATCATGCTTTCTCTGTCACACTGTCGCCGTAATTATTCAAAATCGACATCCCATTGTCGTCATCTCATCATCGTCCTACCGCATTTGTCGTTTCATCAACGGTGTTCCTTTACCGACATTCATTCGTCGTCACTGAGCCGTCGTCATACAGTCGTCGGCATGCGATCATTGTCGGGGACGGCCCTGGCGAACGAGTTTCATAGCAAAGCTGGCCGATCCTGGAGACATCGCATACAGCCGACCCAATGAATAGCTCGGAATGACTACTTCACCAGTCGTCTTCAGCAATACGCTATGTCGCTACATTGCTCGAATGTTAAACGCATCAACGCCGACAGCTATCGTCAGACGAATTCTGCCTGATTGTCTTTTGTTATGGCCAAGAATGGCCACATACCAGTGACACATGCGCGGTATCGAAGTTGTCTAGTTCGGCACGTACTCAGTGGTACATACTCAGTGAACCAAGTTGTCTACTAGGCCAGACATCAGCCGGTAGCAAGTTGTCTACTCAGGCACATACCCAGTGGCTCATGTTGTCCGCCAGGCCAGATACCATACCGCAGCACATGTTTATTTAGGCACACACCGAGTGATCCATGCTGTATGGTCGTCAAGACAGCAGCCAGAACACACGTAACGGATCAAGTCGACTCTCCTCCCATAAACGGGCAGAAACATACAAACAGCAAAGTGCGGGGAAGAGCCAAATAAAGTTACCGCTTTAACAAAAATTACTTGCCGTGTGGCCTGCTCGCATCGCGGTTGAAAAGGAAAAGTTACCGCTTTCCGGCTTTGCGTCAACGTTCAGATAACGCACGTCTCTTGCCATGTGTAAGTGATGGTTGGACACGCATTCAATTAAATTTCATTTTGTTCTTTATCGACTTCAATATCGACACTATTGCTGACGGAGACCACTTTACGCGTCGGACAATAAGAACGTAATATTTCCGAAGGATCGAATTCATGACTTATTCATGCTAAAGGCTCTAGAAAAAAAATGGCGGCACCTTCATCCCTTGGAGATAATTGGTGACGTTCGTGTCGTTAGCAATGTGTCTTATGATGGGTGTGTAATTGGTGCAAATGGTGCACTGATTATGTGCCACTGGCACATACTCAGTAGCACATACTCAGGGGTAGGAAGCGTGATAGGAAGCAAGCTGATCGCTCACAGGCAACAACTCGCGCGCATCCTAGGGCGCTATAACGTAAAGAGATTCCAAACTGTTTCGATTACAAACTCCTGACGTCAAATTTACGTAACCACCGATGCAAGCAGCGGGAGGTGTCCCGCAGCGTTGTCTGAACAACCCAATCAAACACTCTCCTCGTTTATAGGAGGATCACCTTTGTTCGCTGTCCAAACCAATAACATTGTCTACACTTAGCGGTTTTTCTTATCTAATTGGCTGACAAGAGGCGAGGAGCACGCTCTAGTGGAGAGCGTTTTGCTGGGGCCGAGCCAGCACAGTGAAATTAGATGGCCGCATGAAGAGGGTGGTGCCGGCTTCTCCGATTGGTCCGCTTCGCCTTACTTACTTTGCGGTGGCTGCTCGAAAATCGCGGCGGCGTGCAACGGAAGGATAAGAATGCCGCTAAAACGGATCCTCAGCAAGGAAGAGTTGGCAGAGCGATGTCGTATGCATGCCGAAAGGGGTCGATAACGTTTTATTGCCACGCAAAAAGGTTTATCATGTGCAACTAAATACATGCTCACCGGCAGGTGCGAGTAGCGGGGGCCTGAGCGATCGGCGGGCAGCCATCTTCTATTTCTTTTAGAACGGGGCAGTCTCTGGCTATTCAGAAAAAAAAATTCAGTTTTGTTCGGCATATTAATGCATTTTTTTCGCGTACACGTCACTTTGACGTGGTGAGTTTTCGCGGTTTTGTGAGGTCGCGTGACAGACAGGCGAAGTGGGCGTAGCCAGAAAACATTGACCAATAGCAGAGGGCTAATGTTGAAAAGGCGTCGAATCAGAAATGATTACTTTTCTTTTGTGCGGTTTAATCATGCATAACCAGTGTGTACACGTTATATCAGATGGGGAGCTATCGCGGTTTTCGTGACGTCGCGTGACAGACAGGCGAAGTTGGGAGTGGCCCGAAAATGTTTTGACCAATCGTGGAGGCTGATTGCAGAAATTGGAATCAAAACAGTTTGGAATCATTTTACGCCATAGCGGCCCTAGTTCCAAGTGACCCAAGCTGGCGTCAAAGAGGTTCATTGAAGAGCGGCACATAATCCAGTATCGCATAGCCAGTGACCCAATTTGGTACGATGGTTGGTTTCAATCTCGGTTCCCTAAGCATAGCCGCCCGATGCTCTACTCATTATGCCATGGACTATACCCAGCGACCCAAGTTGGCGTGAATATACACATACTGCAAACGAGGTGAAGTTCATAATGTATGCTAATCGCATTTAAAAAATGGCTGCGCATCCATCCTTTGGACATAATTGGCGAGGTTATTGTGATTAGCAGTAGTACAGAATCGTGCGGTGAGGTTAATTAACACAATATTCCCGGGGAGCTAGTGTCACACAAATGAAGGCCAGCATTGGAATCAAACCTCTTGACAGAAGGCGGAAGGAAAACCGGCTGAAACTAATGCATGCAATTTATAATAACTCAACTCGTATGGACAAATTTAAATATATAAATCCTCCCCACTACATCTCAAGCAGGAGGGATCACAGCTGTAAAATTAGAGAAATTAAATGTCGTACAAATTACAGTGAAACACTCTTTCTTTGCAAAGACAATAACTGAATGGAACACTTTACCAGAGGAGGTGGTCACAGCTGACGGTGTCCACTTCGCTCATCTGATCAATAACTTGTAATTAATATAGTTATTCTTGCACTGTGCTGTTTTATGGTTTGTATAACAGTTTCTGAAATTACGAATGCCTCGTTTTATAATCATCATATCTTGAACTGTTTGTCTGTTTTGCTTATTTGTTTTTTATTATCTGTACCCACTTATCCTGCTGTAATGCTTCGGCGTTGCAGGATAAACATGGTGGGCGTGTGTACTTGGTGATATGTCTTATATGTTATGATGACTATTATGAAGAGCGGCACTTGCCCGGTGGCACATATCCAGTGACGCATATTGGAATCAAAGAGGGTCACTACAGGAGTGGACATACCCAGTCTCACATAACCAGTGACCCAAGTTGGCGTAAAAGATGTTAATACCCATACCAATACCGCGTAACCCTGCGACCCAAGTTGGCGTCAGAGGTTCATTGAAGAACGGCACATAATCCAGTGACCGAAGTCGTTACAACGGTAGGTTTTGCACCTGGCTCCCTCTGTACGGCACCGATTAGACCATGGACTACCGAGTGACCCAAGTTGGCGATGAAAACGGTTAGACACGCATGCAGACAGATAGATTAAAAAGGCTAATCGCATTAATGTTTCCTAATAAGAAAGTGGCGAGAGTCTTTCTCGACGCTCTCGCAAGCCAATATTTCAGTATCGTCCGCGACTCTCTCGTCATGATCTGCTTAACCAGAAGAGGAGCGCGGAGTGACGCAGGTGCATCTATCACAGACCGCTCCTGTGATTTTGTAATTACCGCACGATGCTTCATGGGCACCGCTATTGACCTTGGAGCTTACCATTGGACAATCTAGTGACGGGGGGAAGGTGTGCTCTGGGGCTGACGCAGATCGTAGAATCGCCGAAATGCGTTTTCTCAACCATGTTGGTTGGTTATGCACACCAAAGTTTTTGGCAACGTGCGCAGGCGTGGCTTGCGCGCTACAATTGCTGGCGTCAAACACATGATACCATCGTGAGTGCGAACTCCAAGCACATGACCTTCGTTAATCGTCAGTCACCTACTTATGCTCAGGCTGCGTGAGTCACCCGATATTGAGATAGCTCACTTGAGAGCTTACATCTGCTCCCACGCAGGTTTGCTGAATAAAGGCTTGTACGCAACCTTTCGCTGTTTTAGCATTTTTGTACTCCTAATCGCAGCTTTCACGCCCAGAGCTTCTGCCAAAAACCTGGCCTCCGTCGTAGCTGTTAATGCTGCAGTGAACAAGAAGCTAAACAATTTTTCTGGCGGTGGCACTAGAGCACCTGGCCTTCAGGAGCCTGGACTACCTTGACCCTGACGTTCAACATAATTTGTTTACAAGAATGGTGGGACCATTCCATGAAAACAAACAATGAAGCCCGAAAAAGCAATGGGGAAATCCATTGATACATTTAACTGAAAAGTATAAATAAAGAGTACTCCTCCAGGTGGCACGAATACAGATTTTAATGTCGCTTGCATCCTTCTGTGCGCATCACGTGCTCCCTTTGATCATAACTGGCACCCACATTCACGGAGAGGGAACGAGAGTATGTCAGAAGACCTGATGGAGACACATTAAGGCTACGTTCACACTTGGTCTCGAAGCAGGCGGAAGCGGCAAAAACTTCTAAAAATCCACCCGCCTAGGCGGCGAAGCGGGCGGAAAACCAGGCGGAAAGCAAAATCGGTCTCGGACCGATTTTTTCGCCATGGCGAGGCGGAATCGCGGCGGAAAGTCGTTCCGCTCGACCGGAAGCTCCACTAGCATGTAAACATCCGGTCGTAAAATTGAACATGGCACCAAAAGTGTAGGCTGTAATGCTGATCGACGCGATCAAGAACCAGCCCTTGCTCTACGACAAGAGTGGCACTACAACGTACTGTCAGCAATACTCGCGATAGTATTCAACGTCGCGCGACCGGAGGTACGGCAACGAAGCCTTGGCGTGACCCAACTTCTCGCGCTTTTGCAAAGCTGGGCGAACCCACCACAGCCGCTTCTGAGGTGTCCGCTCCTTCCGTTTATTCATTGTCCATTTCTAGGAAACAAGTAGGTAGAAGTATAAAAAGAATTTCTTCGCCCACTTCTGTGGCAGAAAAAAGTTGGGCAGATTCCTCGTTGGCGCTCCGCAATTCTCCTCGCACGGGCGCGGTATGTTGCAAAAGTTGCAGGGCGCTGTTTTAGTTGCGCGGTGGTTTTCTCGTCGCGACAATAGATTGGGAGCATAGGTCTCACGTAGGACGCGCAGGCTTCGGCGAGCCCCAACACAAGGGCTAGCCCAGGTTTTAGCTTTGGTGTACTGGAGGCGCCGCCAATAATACGAAATGATGAAATGTTATTACAACCTGTAAATAAAAGCTATTAAAGAAATATAATCACGCCTAGGCACCAACCTTTGACTCAGCGCTATACCATGCCCGTATGAGGAGAATTGCGGAACGCCTACGAGGAATTTACCGAAGGTCGCAGATGACACGCAAAGTTGCGCGAAATGAACACTTTTGATGACGGGTGTGACAATAAATGAACATACCGCTCTAAATGGTGCGATAATGATAGCCACGACGCCGACAAACGTACGCAGACTAGATGGATGTGGGCGAAAGCGGCAGCGGTGGCCGCGGCGATAGCAAAACAAATGTGAACAACTTGGACATGCGCGGAAAAGATTTTCCGGCCGCTTTGGCCTTTCCGCCCGCTTGCCGCTTCCCGAGTGTGAACGTAGCCTAAGTGTACGACGGACCTGACCAAGCTGTCCAGCTTGAAGTGATTTCGTGCGCTGTCGAACTGATCCAACACAACTTTAGCAACCTGACTTGGTTTTCAGGTCTACTACTTTGCGGCCAAGAACCAGTACATCAACCGGCTGACGCGGGACGCCTTCCACAGGCTGGGCGTCGTCGCCGTGACCGAGGTGCCCACCGTACGTCAGCTAATGAGCATGCACGAAAACGCCATTAGTGAGAACGATACGAAGGCTGTGTCATCGGTGTTGCTCCACTACACCAGCGTTACTAGCAACGACACCCACTTGCAACCCGCCAGCCTTCATGTTTCGTTCCTCGCTGGCAGGCTCCCATTTGACGTGCAGGTAAGCCAGGAAACGCACTAGAACTGCTTGCACCAGGTTTTTATTGTTGAATGGATTGAGGACTATCAATAAATAAATAAATCAATCAATCAATCAATCAATAAATCAATCAATCAATCAAATTTATTTTACTATCAAATAAACTCTGTGGTAAACGCAAAGAAAAAGCCGCCTGGAACGGTGCGCGCGATCCAGGCGGCTGTGACGGTGTATAGCTGTGGCACATTCGCCGGCCGCAGCTGCGTGGGGGGCGCTGCTGCTCAGGGTCCGATCGGGCGTGGCTACAGCGAACAGGATCTGGTCGCGCCGTTGGGCGGAGTGTCAACACCTGAAATATATTTCTTACACCGTGCCTGGCGGGAAAAAAAAAACGTGCTAGGGACGATTGTAGCGTTGCAGGAACTGTACTAAGAGACTAACTCTTTGTGATGGTAACCATAACAGCATTAGGGAAGCAGGGCAGTAATTGGTGATCCTGTCGGGGCAATCGTAATGAACTTCTGTGATGCCTGAGACAATATTTATTCGCTTGGTTATAAATGATTGGGCACATGGCGACGAGATGTGTCAGGGGAGGAGGGAGACGGTTGGGGCACATGCAAACATTGAGATGTCATGATGCGAACAAAAAAGCGGGTCTGGACCATTAGAACTTTCCACGCTATTTATGCGTTTGAATACAATTGCGAAACGCCTGGCAAACCCTTGCAAACCCTTGATTCAAATTTTTTATGGAGCATTCCAGGACACAGAAGCAATACACGTTCCAACTTCCAACTTACTTACGTTTAGCAAAACAATCACAAAAAATAATACTGTCTCACGTAAAGAATGTAGTCCTCTTTTTCAACACCAATAGACTCGACTCACGCAGCTACCAAAGGGCAGCAACGATATAATAGCTTAATGACCCTGCGAGAATTAGCCAATCTATAATAAGGTCAAGTCCTCGCAAAAACATCTGGGGCCAGATTCACAAAGTTTTGCTTTCGTAAGTTCGTTTTGCCATTAGCTGGACCTCTTCCCTAATGATATGTCTGACATCCGGACTGGCTAAAATTATTTCTTACGACAAATTATAACGTACGAAGTTTTTGTGAATGCGGGCCCTGATGGATGTTCTAGCCAACATAACTTGAACAGTTGAACTTCATAGAAAAGGAACGCTTGACGCGATGTTTGCACACACCTATTTCAAAATGCTTCCTTAGAGAGTCGCCTAAAGCCTAAGCTCTAATGAGTGTTTTAATACTTATGTGCTAATTTTAAGACGGCGTCTCGCTTTGCGCCGGTCAGCACAATTTTCACATGTAGCCACACTGACACAATTGAGCACCCTTCTCTCCTGTCGTAGAGGCAGCACGCCTTTAAAAAAGAAAATCTAATGTTTTACGTCAAAAACCCCCAATATTACTATGGGGCACGCCATATCGGGAGACTCCGGATTAATTCTGACAACCTGGGGCTCTTTAACCTGCACCGAATGCAGGGTAATCCGCCGTTTTTGCATTTCGAACTCAGTGAAGTGCGCCCGTCGCGGCCGGCATTTGTTCCCGCGACCTCGGGCTTAGCATCGCAATGCCAAAGCCTCTACGCTGCTACTGCGGGCCCTTAGAGACATGGACATAGTATAATTTCTTCTGTCTGTCTGTTGCTCTTGCAAGTATTATACATAGGTTGCCCAAAGTTTAGGGACCCATACCCCCGGTCGTACAAAACAACGCGGAACACTTGAAATTGAGTTTCGGCTTTTGCATAGGCTATGCCGCCGTGGGTACGCTATTTATAAATCTCCACAGCGTGGGCTCACAGGTGCGCTGCCTCCGCAATAAGAGGCAACCAAGTAGACCACCAATATCTCCTCACCCGCATCTCCGTGTTATGCCTTGCGAAGGTGAACTACCGGCAGCGCCTGCTCTCTCAGCCCGAGGGCCCCTCGGCCGAGGAGCGGTTCCCCGAGATGCACACCCTTCTTCCCATCATGGGAGCGCTGCAGCAGCGCCACCTGGAGCTGCAGGCCGAGATTGCCGGCTACAAGGATCCCCTGAAGGAGGTTCGGCTGGTCAGGTTCCCGTTTCCCGCGCACATCGAGCACCACGACCAAAAGAACTACGCCCTGGTGCTGACGCGTTTCTGCATCGGTATGCTTGTCCCCTTCTGCCTGTTCGTCGCCAGGCTGACCGACGAGAAGGCCACCGGTGAGAGTCTGGGCCTGGGTTTGCACACGCTGCTTCTGAACTTGTAGGCATTTCGGTGCGTCACAGCCGACTTGCTTGGCCAGCATAACGTTACGCAAGGAAGACGGAAAGGAAACGGGAGCACAGCTGTTAACAGATGTAACCGCTGTGTTAACATTACAGCAGGCTATGCGTATGCGAAGAGCTGTAACGTAGCTGCTTCAACTGATGTAACGAACGTAAACTTCTCTAGAACGCTTTTGCATGTGTGCTGGCGAGTGATTACACGTGTGCGGCTGTAATCTGTAGCAATTCATTTCGTTGTCGCATTTTTTTCTCTGTTCATCAATCGTTCGGACGCCAGTCGCGCTGCCGACTGTTATAGCCAAGATTGGCCTTTCGGAGCGGCGGATTAAAAAAAAAAAACGTAAACCTAAATTAAGTATTCCATAATACGACCTCAAGAAATCGACACCACACAACACAGAATTCGGAATAATTCATAACAGCCTTGCTATGCGGATGTATAACGGTCGCCGATGTGGTATACGCCTTTAACTGCCTTTAGGGATTTTGCAATGAAAATTCTAATTCATGTTATATAAGGTATTCTCCATGTTGCGTTGCGATTTTTTTCTTTTCCAAAGCGCAAATTTGAATCACATGGTTGTGTGCTATTTAGCTTATCCACAGTGACTTTCAAATGACGTGATATAAATGACTAAACCGGCCGTGAATTCTCCTCACGTTGTGTGCGTGTTTCCCAGAGATTTTTGTTGTATGTATCGTGCTTTTCTCCCCCACTGCAGGCGTCAAAGAGATGCTGCGTGTGGTGGGCGTGAACGACTGGGTCTACTGGGCGAGCCACTACCTGAGCTCCTTCTTCATGCACCTGATCGTCGTGACGCTGATGCTGCTGTTCATGTGCGTCAAGCGCAACGTCCAAGGGCGCGCCTTCATACAGTTCAGCGACCCCTTGCTCCTGTTCGTCATACTGATGTTCTTCTGCAGCCAGTGCCAAGTGCACGGCATGTTCCTGTCCCTGTTCTTCGCGAACCGTGAGTGACACGTGCACGTCTTTGGTATGCGCTGCGTTGGATTATCCGTCGATCTAAAGATACGGCGCAACCTGCATGAAAGCGCAAGAATACCTCAAGTACCTCAAAATGCCTTGGTTTAACAACGGATCGCTCTTGGTGTGCGTGCTCTATTCTATGCTACTGATGTCTTTCTTAATGGTTGTGCAGCGTTTTCAGGTATTCTTGCGCTTTCGCGCAGGTTGCGCTTGTTGCACCTTCATACAGATATCTTGCGCTTTTTTACTGCCCCCCCCCCCCCCCTCCCACCCCTCCTTTTGAATACGTGAATGGTTTGTGTAACCGCTGATTTAATCATTGCTTGCACATGCATAACATTTCTGTGTACGATATACATGGTTATTTAAAAAGCCTTAATGCCCTAACATGCTTAGGGGGATAGGAAATGCAATTAATCACTCACTGGCAACAAAGTATAATATTAATTATTATAGTGCCGTACTAAGAAACTTGTCGTATTTTTTTATTCAATTGAATGTAAACTCTGTGCCTACAGACTAAGTTGGTAGTGCGGAGCAGAGTGGTCCACTACCTAATTATGTAGTCCGCATGAGTCCTTGTGAGTTATGAAGTTGTTTGAACACGTGCTGTAATTCCCATTGCTTCCTCCAGTTGAAAAACAACAAAAAACGGATGTTGGTTCAGTGTTGGTTTCATTTTGGGGACTTCAAGTGGCTCAACGTCACTGGCAAGTCGCATGCAGACTGCGCCTTACTGGGAATGAAAGTTGTCCGTTATACGGCTAACTGGATATGTAGGGAAACCTTTTTTTTTGTAGTCGAAACCATGGAGCAGGTACAGGCGTCAGATATGTATGTCTTGTTAGGTGACATCTCTGTAGCCCCGATTAACTTGCATTCTGTGTCATGAATTGTCCCATGTTCCATTCATGAGTGCACAGAACGTCATCTGTCACCAGGCAAGAACGGTGGGCCTCGCCGCATATCTGTAAGCCGATCTTCCGACGCAGGCAAACTTTAAATGTCGTTTCAGCATTCTGCTACTCTGCTGTTGGGACAAAAATCTGGGCGTGTGGAACTACATTTTAGTCGAATAGAGCGACAGGCTCGCGATTCAGGTCCGTATTGACTCTAAGAAAGTGGTGGTTACTTTTTTTCTTCATTGGACAAAATTACCTGGCCCCTGCCCAAAACACCATCTATACCGCAATGTCGCTAATTGATGCTGGTTATCGTGATTATACATGCTCCAAACTGTCATTCTGTTATGTTTGATTCTTCCTAGGCGTCTTCATTATTTATAGAGGTATAGCGTTAAGTCACTTCATGCGGTGGTGATGAAAGCGTCTAAATGTAAAGAGAAAAGCGACCTTTGATCTGTGTAAAACAGCTACAGATCGAAAGATTGTGCATTGGAAAGAAAAGCAGCTTTGATGCTCCAAGACGGCTGCCTATAATAATATCTTCGGTATGTTTTTAGCAGTAGCGACAAATGGAGGCGCAAATAGTGGAAGCGCCTCTAGAGATGCAATAGGGGCGAAGCACTGAACTTGGCCAGTTTTCTCTGAGAAATTTTGTCAGGATATTAACACTGCTAAGAAAAGGTCACTAACAAGTCGCTAGAACTGCGAAAAGGCTGAATTTTTTTTAGGTTACTGACAACTTTCTCAGTTTAGTAACTTCATCTATAACCAACATTTCTCCAGGCTGCACTGCCTAACTGTGGAGCTCTTTCCAGAGCATGGCAGTACAAGCCAAATATTACTGAAAACGCTCACTGCGGAGGCTGTGGCTGCTGCAGCATTAATAAGGGCCGGTATTTTGTGGCGATGCCTTTCCAGTAATAATGCCTTTTCGCGCTTATCGCGCTTTGTCAGTGGTCGGAGTGACGGTCCGCTCGCGTTATCAACGGGATCAGCCGGCCGTGAGCGGTGGATGATAAGACTAGAGTAGAATAAGTCATAAGGCATCGCTACAAAATCGCGGCCCAGGGCTGTCAATGCTTCAGGGTAAAGGAGTAACTACATTAAGCATGTCCCTTATGTAGTTCCTGTGCAGCGTTTCACCACGTTGCACGTGCAATTGCGTGAGCGTGTTGGCACAACTTGACAACCGCGAGGTACGCACTTCGGCAGCGCGCATTGTGGGTACGTTGGCGCGCGACAAACGCTATTACGGGGCTTAAAATATGTCGTTAATAGATTCTACGAGTTTTGCTGCATTTTAGGGCTCGAGATTATCTAATGCTGAAATGAATCGGAGCGACCTTGACACCCAGAATACGTCATGTATACGTCTGTACGTCACTGCACATTTTGACGTCACCTTTTAATGTGCACCGCGCCTGGGGAGCTCATACGACTGCTATATTAGTCTAATAAATTTTAAGCATGAAGTGCTTTTAGCTCCCGTTGTCGGCGACGTTCAAGTGACCTTCAGCTAAAAGCCAGAGCCGTTATCCGGGCACTCAAAACGAGAACATGCCGGCAAGTTGCGAGAACAAAACGAGATCATCCGGGCAACCAGTCAAAACTTCACAAAATGCGTCCTCTGGAACACAACCGTTTGTACAGAGCCGCATTACATACGCTAGTTACTCTTCAAACAAGTTAGAAAAAATATTGCTTCTGAGTTCTTCCTAATGTTTCTTCACAATATCCCTCACGCTGTAACTTCTAGTACGCTGAAGCTTTATTTTTCATTTCCAATAGCGACGTTCAGAAGGCAGATACAGGGGACCCAAGGCCGCACATTTGTGGCCGACCACTTCGACGCGACATGAAGAAAAAATTGGAGGACGCTTAAGCTTCTCCTTTAAGAGTAGAACGCGATAGCGTTATCGGGACCCGTTGGCATCGCATCGTTCGCATCCGGCAAGTAGGCTTCATTCACTGCTACACAGAACGTGGAAAAGCCAGCTTACGAAGACCAAATTTACACCGATCCCCTTAAAGTCGGCTTCACTTTTAAACAGAAATGCATTGCTGGGAAGACGTATTTCCAGGAGCAATATAAGTCGTCTTATATTAAAATGTGAAAGCCCTAGGACCTTTTTTCATTATTTTATTAATTGTTTGCTATTGCCCCGACGCGCGCGCATGTCTAAAACTCATTTGGCCTGCGAAGTCCCAATTTGACCTGCCGAGGATGCCAGCGCTATCTGGGTAAGATTTTCGCAAGTAGGCTACCCGAGTGAGCCGGTGTTCTTATGGTCGAAATGCTGGCAAAAAAGGTTTGTGTTTGAGTTTCCTCGTAACAGAATTGTTTTCTCGTACATTGAAATAACATGATCTGAAGTGAAGGCGCGAAAACGACGACGGACGAAGAGAGAACACACACACACACAGGTCGCGTGTGTGTGTGTGTTCTCTCTTCGTCCGTCGTCGTTTTCGCCCCTTCACTTCAGATCATGCTTAACCAACACGCCCAACACTCCATCCTAACGTTGAAATAAGTCTGACGCCACCATGTCTGTAGGTTGTGCTTAAGTTGTACTTTACAATTTTCCTCACGGATTTCACTGTGATAAATTTTTGTTCACTAACAGCGTGCACCACGACGAAGGGCCTGCGCGGTCGGGATGGTTCAGCATGATTTTCTCCTGCACTAACACCTCGCGCCACGCAGATTGCCAGCGTGATTGGTGTATTTACGGATGATTTTTTTCGCCACGGACGCCGACATCCACGCCGGCACCGACGCCGACACCAGAGTTTCTGCGACATGGGGCCCTTAACGCTATCGCGTTAAAAATTGGCGGCAGACGCTGAACGCGTAGGTCTATAAGAAACGCGTTTGAAGGCGGCGGCACCACGGTACCTGCTCAGGCTGCTCTACCTTGGAATCTCAACGCTCCTTGGTGGCGCGCCCGGGCAGCCGCCATCTCCAATGGCATCCCGGACTAGGGGCTGCCACTGAGGCGCACAGCAAGCAACTCTCTTGTTAACTTGCTGAACAAAATGTTGTTTTACCACCACCACAGGCAGCCAGAGACTCCATATGGTAGCCATTTCATGCTTACATCCACTCTCGATAACGGTAGAGCTAGCAATTCCTTGCAGGCGACGCAATGGCGCGATTCTTCCTGTAGTTTGAACGACAGATACGCCGGATGAATGAAGAGAAATAACTTACTGTACGTGTTTGCAATGCAGCGCATTCTGCCGTCGCGGGTGCCCTGCTCTACTGGACGTGTAGTTGCGTGATGCCGTTCCTGTTCCTGGAACACGCTGGAGGACAGGGCTACTACTACATCCCCCGCAGGAGCAAGTTGTTGACCGCTATCTTTCCCGGGATGAGCCTTCACTGGAGCTTTCGAGTGCTAGAGCGGTTCGAGAAGTTTGGTAAGTCTCATTACGGGTATGGGATAAACTAGAGTTACTGTAAGCTAGGGAGCCTATACAGTAACTCTAGAGTGCACGCGTCAGGAACGCGTACCTATCAGTTGATCTCGTAAACCCGAAAATTGTGCGGGTTGGTAAATGCAGATGCGTATGGTCAACTTTCCAGTTTTAGTATAGCGCTTCGGCTGTTTACGTAGACGCATGCGAAACAGTTACGGCTACGTATTACGCATATCGGCATCTAGTTTATAGAAATCAAAGCGCTAAATTTCGCAGCATCGGCGGTGACTTTTGGTGGGCAAGCAGCCTCATATCAGGCGTATGATGATGCTTGCTCCCGGAAGGTGGCGGCACCGTGTGTCCCTGCTCTAAAACCACTATATATAAAAAGTAGCGCCATCCGCCTCCCTCCTCCTCCGTTCCGCTGTCGCGCTCAGGCGCGGCCAGCTAGATCGAAGCGCGATATCGACAGTGGCGCCGCATACGTCGGGCCTGCTGTGGCAGACGACAGCTAACGCGCTACCAGAGGAAATCCGCGGAAAACTTGGATCGCGCCCTGTGGAGCAGTTATTGAGGTGCGATTTTGCTTTGTCAGTCAGTAACTGGCCTTAATAATGGCGCTTAGGAAGTAGCAACGCGACAATGCGAGACGGCGCAAATACCAAGCGTGCAGCAAGCGTTTGCGCTCGCCGGATGGTAAAAAAAAAAAAAAAGCATTTAGCCCGCGCCTTGTCAGTTGCGGCAACTTCAGGCGCAGCAGCATGCCATCACAACGAAGTTCTTGTCCCTAACACGTTTGATCCCTTTGTGAGTACAGCACTTTCGTCGCACAGGCCCGAGAATGGCGGTCGGAGCGCGCTGGAAAGAAAAAAAATATATACAAAAGCGCAACGCGTGCTTCCACGTGACATGGATTGGCCAATGGGGGAGCGGAGGAGGCTGGGGCGACCGGAGGCGGCGAGGAGGAAACGCCGGGGTGAGCGCGTTGGCGGCAAGATCTAAGAATGGCGCTACTTTTTATATATAGGGGCTTTATCCCTGCTCCTGCTCTCAGTATTAGAGCAGATTAAGCCTCCGAGACCTGAAATTTTGGCGAGTTCGTAAGAATTCATACTTAAGGTGCGGGTCCTTGTTTTTTTTTCTTTTTTTTGCGCTTTAAACCAAGTATGCAGATTAAGCCACAGGGAGGATGAGGGAGAGAGAGCGGGCCTGGGCAGGCCGCATACTAACACAGATTTCACGGGGGAAGGCACAATCCCCCCGCCCCCTTTCTGGCTACGCAACTGGCACACCGCATATGACGGACCTAACAGCTGAGAATAGGTTTCACCCCTTTCGCGATCGTGCCTGCATAGTGGACACTGAGCAGCAAGACAGACGCAGCGGGAATCAATTTCCTGCTCGCATCATCGCACAGTGCTTTTCCACTTGTTGATTAAAGTGCGATGCTCTTAATGGCTATTGTTGCAGTGCCGAACGGAGCCAACTGGCTGAACTTCTACGACCGCACCGCCACGCCCGACAACGTTACGCTCGCGGAAATCGTCTTCGTGGGATTCCTGTTCGACTGCTTTCTCGCCATCCTCATATGGTACCTCGACAACGTGATTTCGCTCGGCCCAGGCATCCCAAAGTCCTACCTGTTCCCGTTTAAGGTAGGCGCTGCATTTGTACAGAGCGAACAGAAAGTGCCTTATTTTTAGATAAGGGCGCGGTTGGCGGAGACAGCGGAGCGAAATAGGCCGATAGGGGAGGAGAGTTTGAGAGGAGGGTTGCGGTGGTTCAAAGGGCGCTGACGTCACGCCGGACATCTCGGAGCATTGACAGGGGTGAGGAGCATGATGCCAGGCGTGTCTCATCGGTCCGCCTCCCCTTGATCAGTTAAGGCTCATGCGCACTATAGGCCGACACGGCACCGATTTTGGTCTTGCGGCTGTTGCCGGCAGCGTTTTACTTCCTTTAAACCATTGGCCACAGCGTTTTTCGTCATGTAAACTGCTGTCGCCAACAGTGGGCAGACAAAAGTGGGTGTCGTGTCGGTCTTGTGTGAATGAGTCTTTAGTCGTGGCTTCTCGACGATCACGGCGGCGTAAAACGGGTTGCAAAAGTGGCACGAAAACAGAACCTGAGCTAAAGAGTTGGAAGAACGACATCGCCTACCTGCCGAAAATATTCGTTAGCGTTATGCTTCCAAGAGGGGTGTGGAACGGCAGCAACGACTGCAAGGTGGTCACCGCTGAGGAAACATCTGATAGGCTCTACGAGTGGTGTTTACTTTTGCCCGTAGCCGTGCGAGATCAATTGATGTCTCGGCTACCGAGGCGTATGCTTTGATCCAAGGAGTATTTGCTGCAATCAAGCTGGAGGCCACGAAAAAGTAGAACGACGTGAACAAGCAGCTTGCCTTATCAAACAGTTTTGTGGTATAGGCGAAACATGGGAGTTTAAATGGAGCCTCAGAAAATTCTCTTACAAAAATAATTTACGCTTTAAATAAGGTTGTTGCGCTGCATTTTAGTGCATCTTGTTGGGTGTAGTGATCCGGCGAATGATATTACCTGAGGCACTGCATATTCAGCGATTCACCAGTTATTCAATTAGCATGGTTGTCATGCCTATAGTTATTGACCTTTCACTTTACCATAACGCAGTGATGAGCTTATGCTGGTACTTTATACAGTTGTGTTACTTCAACATTGAATACCTCTCCAGATTAGTCGCATTGTTCTGCCAAACCGTAGTAATATAATCAGTGCTCACTGGAAGGTTCTGCTGGCCTACTTCATGTGCTTGAGATGTTATAGAAGTATACCTCCGTATGTCTGCACCTATGCACTTAACTAAGGCCGAGCGAGGACACTCGCCTCGTCACTATTATTCCGTAGTGCTATGACGCGTGGTAATTTTTTCTTCATATTACCCTACAGGCCCCAACGGAGCATTGAGTAGTGGGTGGCATGGGCGTCTACAAAAAGAAAAAGTCGCAGTTTCGCCCGAAAGGCGAAGCATCGATTGCGATACCTAATTAGTTGACGGCTATTTTAAGTAACGATAGTACATTTATCGGCTATAAACTTGTAGACATTCGCTTACCAAGTAAAGTAACAAGCATGGTGTCACGCTAGCACAAGCAAACATGCACTTACCATTCGATGACCGCGCACACTCGCTGTCTAAACACTGGAATGAGGAAGCGTGGTGGCAGCAGCGAGCGAATTGACCTTCGGGCTGCCTCTCGCTTCCACGCGAACTAGGCGGCGAGAACACAGCACACACGAAGCTATCAGGACGCACTCTGTCCCCGTCGCAGGTCGCTTCCAAAATAGGGCCCGCGCAGGCGCGCCATACGCAGCAGCCGCCGCAGTAACCTCTCCCCCCCCCCCCCCCCACCCCTCCAGTGCCTTGCGTCCGACTGAAGACGGGGCGCTTCCTCCCCGCTTTCCTCCCTTGCGGTGGCGGGCGCGAGACTGAGCTGCCATCGTCGGCTCACCCTCGCACGCAATCACTGGCAAATACAGCACACGGCGCTCGGCGGCGATGCTATCGCCCTTGGACTTTATGCGGAATATCACGACGACGCCGGCGGTGACGATGACGGCAGAAATGCGCTGAAGCGTCCGTATAATTGCTATCGCATAAAATAACAACGAAGTCCTCCCCGCCCCAAAACAGGAACGACCAACACATTAAGTATACAGGAAGTTGCGAAATCGTTCATACAAGCAAAGAAACGAATTAAACATTGGAAAAAAGAATAACAGCGTACGCAAGCGCATAACAAACAAAACAGATATAAGGATTGTTGTGCAAAATGAAAACGACATGTGAGGTTTCAGTTGTTCGTGAAATCAAACCGGATCACATATCGACACAATATCGTAGGAACATTGTTCCTTAGTATTCATCACTCACCTGCGCACCGCGCAGACCACCATCCACTCCACAAGTCGCCGCTATTGGTCGGAAGCTTCCGAACCATATCGCCTCAAAATCACCGTACAGTAGATGAAAATAGCCATGCAAACATTCAAAACACAAAATGTGTATTGGGGTAAAATCCGTTTTCGCCGCCAATTATGATCTGTTAGCGAGATAAGGATTGTTGGGCAGCCATATTCAATTTTTTTCGGAACGTTCCTCCCTGCAGTCTCCGGCTATACATAAAATTTCAGCTTTTGTTTGGTATATTAATTAATAATGCATAGTGTGATACACGCCGCTTTGAGGTAGTGAGTCAGAACGATTTTCACAAATAGCGGGGGTTTGATGTAGACTGAGGCATAGAATCGTAAAGAACTTTTCTTTGGTTCGACATAACGATGCATGAGCGGTGGGAACGTGTATTTTTGAGACGCTTACACACCACGTGAGTCTGAAAACAATGGAACTCAAAGGCCGTATACTGCAAGGATTCTCTTCCTCCGATTGTCTTCACGTCTTATCACCCGTTCAGCCGAGCGGCCGATCATGACAAATAGCGGGCCGCAGTTTCCCGCCAGCCAATCGCGAAAAACAATGAGAAAGTAAAAATAAATCGAATCCTTGCAGAGAGCCCTTGGTAATTTGGTGATGCAGTAGTAGTTGCTTGTGTCACTCTTCTTTTGTGTTGTCCGCATACCTCTGACACCATATGGAGTACGTTCCACTCTAACTGGGGGCAATACATTGGAGTAAACGTTCTGGATCGCGGATTACAGGAACGCTTGAACACACTGTACCATGTGAGGACTCTCCGGCTTCTAAAAAAAGATCGCGGATTACAGGAACGCTCGAACACACTGTACCATGTGAGGACTCTCCGGCTTCTAAAAAAAGCTCGGCCAAAGAGCTCAGGATTGCTTCCAGTCTTCGTGTGTGTTTTTCTCTATACAATATTCAGAGTTTGTCACGAAACAAACATTTCAAAGTGCATATCGACGACATGGGGACGTGGGTTAGCAGTCCCGTACGTCTACTGGGACTCTCGTAATAGTACAGTTCAAGCCCACGCAGCACAAGATGGGGTGACGAGGTCTCGACGTGATAGGCGATGCACACAGGTAGACGACCACACGATTGGGAAGAAGCAGGCCGATGTTTAGCTTGTTGTTTACGTCTGCGACTCCACAATTTCACAAGTAAGGCACCCGTGAAATTGCGTAACCAGGCATTTAACTTTTTTCATCGCTTCACTTGCGAAAGGTAAATGCGGGAATTAGCTATTTCGACTTTAAAACACCTTTGGAACATTCGCTAAAACCTTATCTAAACTTTTAAAATGCCTGTAGTGATCATTACGGTAGAACATGCGCTGGAGCAAGCAAGGCTCCTGACAGGCTGAGTTGTTGAAGGTGTGCAGGCGTCGTTAACCCTACTTGCAGGACTACAAAATGCCTGTTACAGCCGGTGGATGTCCTCTCCAATTCGACATGGGCGATATTTCCCAGTTTGGGCCCAAAATAACGTGCTCCTTTCTTTCTAAGGAATAGTTGACAGCTTTAGAAGCCTTTCGCAGATGTCTTAACTATGCGATTCGAATTGAGCGACATCCTGCAAACGGATCTTGCAGTTTAGGAAAAATGCATTGTTTTCTCAACTGTTTCTTTAACGTGCAATACAACGCAAGCGCACGGGCATAAACGGCCGTGTGCTTGCGTTGTAGTGCACGTTAAGGAACCACAGGTAGTCAAAATTAATCCGGAGCCCTCCACTATGGCGTGCTTCATAATCAGAACTGGTTTTGGCACGTTAAACTCCAGAAAGAAGAAGAACATGAACGTTATCTCGGAGAATCTGCACGGTGGGGCACTGACGACAACGGCGAATAGCGTTTCAAAGCTTGAACAAGAGCCGGCAGCTTAAGCTGCGAACTTTAGCATCACAGCCACCCTTTTTTCTTTATTAGAAAGGGAAATTGTCGAAACATTTTACTCCCCAATCTGCATTTTGCACAAGTCTGAAAGCTAGTTTGCCGCATTGTCACCGAAGCGATAAATCGAAGTTCTTCTCTGCCGATTCGCAAATGCTTCACTAGGCGCGTCTGGTGATATTTTCGAGTACATTTTGTGTTCTTGATGCCTACACTGAATCTCGGCGAACGGCATTTTCCCCTGGAAGTGGAAATTGCAATCCACCCGAAAACAGAACGAAGGTATACGTAGAACGAAGGTATACATAGGAAGCGCGTAAGTATTCCTCAAAAACCAAGCTTCGCAAGTTGAAAGCTTCATGAAAGCTTTCCTTTCGTAGACTTTGCTTTCTCCAGAGTGCGCGCCACTGCATAAAGTACGCATTTACTACAGAATTGCAATTTCTCGATCACGCATACGCGCTTGCTTTTATTTCTCGCTTATAACAGGCAAGCTACTGGATACCAACCATGACGGTGGCACCACCGCCATCGAGAACGGCGGGCGAGCTGAACAACTTCGAAGAGGAACCCATGGACCAACTGGTGACCATTGACCTTGTCAACACCTGCAAGGTACAGAGGCACAATGCCTGTGTATAAAACGATGAAAAAAAAATAACAAAAATGTTCGTTATTGCATTAGCAGTTGTCAGACTATTCGAAAAAGCCCGCAAAATTGAGAATTGAGATATATAGTTATTTTTGGCATATTGTTACGTGTGAAAGGACACACAGTGACAGGATACGCAGTGACAGGATAGCCGTCGACGTCAACGTCAAGAAGGTTTTGGTTCGTAGGCAACGTGAGCAGAGGATTTGAGGGCAGGGTCGACAACGCAGCTTCACCTCCAGAAGCTGCAGTGTCTGGTTTAGGTGCTTGGAGAGGTGTAGGGTTTGAGCCGGGCGACGTGGACAATATCACTGGTGGTCACAGCGGAGGACGTAGTGGGCGTGGCTAGAACGATTTCGTAGGTGACATCGGTCACTTGGCGGAGCACGCGATATGGGCCTGTGTAACAGGAGAGCAGTTTTTCACAAAGGCCAACTTTACGCGATGGTGACCAAAGCAACACGAGGGTGCCGGGCGCAAAATGCACATCACGGTGATGGAGGTCGTAGCGTTGTTTCTGTTTTTCTTGAGACACTTGCAGACGAGCACGCGCAAGTTGGCGAGCATGATCAGCACGAGCGATTGCATCACAGGCATAATCGCTAGTTGAAGCTGTGGGGAACGGGAGCACAGTGTCTAGGGGTAGCGTCGGTTCGGAGCAGGGGCATCAGCGACAGTGGGTTCATGGCGGGAGGCATAGGGAACAGAAGGTCCGAAGGTCTGCACACGAGACGCAAGAGCCTTCCTCGCGGCAACCTTGCGCCCAAGAGGGTCGCCGAACAGTTCCCGAAGCTGTTCTTTGAAAGTGTCCCAACTGGTGAACTCGTCGTCATGCGTTTGGTGCCACACGCGCGGGGTGCCGCCGAGATAAAAGATGACATTGGCGAGCATAATGGTTGGGTCCCACCTGTTATTAGCACTGGCGTGTTCATAGAGCTTGATCCACTCGTCAACATCCTGTCCCTCCAGGCCAGAGAACACACCAGGGTCGCGATGTTGGGCAACCGTGACGATAGGCGTAGTCGGGCGAGCCGAAGCCGTTGCAGAGGCGGTCTCGTCACCGGGGGGCATGGTGACAAGCTCGATGTACCGACCACTTCGGAGTTCCGTGGTGAGGACGGGGATCGCTAACCTCCACCAGAATGTTACGTGTGAAAGGACACAGACGAAGGAGGCTATTTACAGGCTATTTACACAGAAGCCAGAGAGCCAGGCCCACAATCGCTCGCACCAAGAGCACAGACACACTTCGTCGTCTTTCGCGCGGCGGCTCGTCTCTTCAACATCTTTCGATGTTATCGTAATACTATTAACACGTTTTTTTTCGAAGTCTCCTCTTCCAATATTATTTTTTTTGATTGCTACATTGTTTACTATGTATGAAATGGTTACGTATGTTGCTCGTAACATACGTAACCCCCCACGTGCACACACAAACACGCACAGACACACAGTGCCTTGCACGCGATGGAAGACGGCTCGCATTCTCCCCGCCTTCCTCCCATGCGCTAGATCGAGCCACCATGCTTGTCGCCTCACTCTCGCATGCTCTCACTCGCACCCCCAAAGCAAACGGTGCGCGGCCGCGATATTTGCGCACTTCGACTTTATGCGAAAAAAAAAAAACGGCAACGGTGACGGCGGAGATTCACCTGGAGTGTCCATATAATTGCTACCGCAATTAAAAAAAAAACGTATGGAGCGTTAGACACAATTGAACTTGTTGACGTGCACGAGTTCGTTACTTGGCGTATGCGTTGTATGCAAAGCGCTGTATGCTGTAGTTGTCGAGCCACTGCCATACAGACGTTCCTCTCCACGCATGCAGGACTATGACGGCGTTGTAGCCGTGGACGACGTCTCCCTGCGCATTTACGACAACCAGATCACGGTGCTGCTGGGACACAATGGAGCCGGCAAGTCGACGCTTCTCAACATGATCACGGGTGAGTGTATATAATAAGGGCCCCACATGCCAACTTGCACATAAACTGTAGCTTAACTTCGCGGGCAGTTATCGTAAGCAATGTTTAAGGAACTCAAAGATGTAATTTAACTGAAAGATCTCGCTAAAGCATTTTTTTCTACAGCTGTTTATGCCCTTAAAATAATACGACACCCACCGTGGTTGCTCGGTGTTATATGGCTGGCTGTTGCCGGGCACGACGCCTGGGGTTCAATTTGGGGCCGAAGAAGTCGCATTTTGAATGAGGTGACATAAGAAATTATAGAAAAATGCTTGTGAGCGGGTCGTCAAAATAATCCCGAGGCCTGCACTACGGCATCGCCTCTCACCGTACCCCTCTTACTACGGGATGCTAAACCTGTAACGCTCAACGTGTCATATACTGGGTGTTCCACGGAACCTTAGCCAAACTTTAAAAATATGCAAAAGCCGCGTAGCTGGACAGAACCAGGGTTATGTTGTTTGCCGTCGCTTGGAGATAGTCGGATTATTTTTTGCATTCCACCCAACCACATAATCAGTCTTAATTATCCAGCTTCACAAATATTATAATTGGTTTTAAAGTGTCAATGAGGAAATTGTAGAGCAACATAAAAAACTCCTTATGCAGCTTTCTGTTGGTCAATACGTGCTACATAAGTCTCTTTCCAAGCATGAGAGAAGCCCCGCGAATACAAGCAAAGTGCGTCGAGCGGCCAATAGCGCGGAAATTTTTGGTTTATTCGCGGGCTTCTTTCACGCCTGGAAAAACTTTTATATAGCACCTATTGAGCAACTGATAGCTGTACCGGGAATTTTTCATGTTGCTCTACAATTTTCTCATTGACACTTTTCAGATAATTATAATACTAATTTGACAAGCTGAACAATTAATTGAGGCTAATTATGTAATTAGGCAGATTGCAAAAAAGCTGATCATCTCCAAGCGACGGCAAGCAACATTACCTTGGTTCAGTACAGCTACGTGACATTTGCATATTTTTAAGGTTTGGCTCAAGTTACGTAGAACACCCTACATGCAACGCTTAGTTCGAAGCTTCAGAATTACTATTTAGGCATGGTAACATTAACGCAAAACCTATAAAAAGCGCTTTCTACACTGGAGCGACTTTCTATAGTTGTGGATAGTTCAGCAATCGCTTACTAATTACCAAACTAATTAAGATATAAATATTCGAATATTCCGTTCATTTTTGCACAAATGAGCGCTCAACGGCCATTAATAGAAGTAAATGTGTTCTAATTTTCCTTGATGTGGAAGTGTGTTTGCGCGTTACAGAGTTAAACCCCATGAGTGAATGAACGAGTCTGACGGCGATCTTGAAAATTTAATCATATTGCGAACTATTTTTGTACGCGTGCCATTGCTCTTCTTATAACATATGGACCCAAGTACAAACACTTGGGTCCATATTCACATAAATACATCCATCGTTTGGAAGAAGTCGCCACCGAAATGGATGGCGCGCCGGTGCTTGCGAACGCTGAGAAACGCGTCGTGCGGCAACCGGGCTCCACTCTCGCACTTGGATGGATGGATGGATTGATGGTCTGAGCGTCCCTTTTGAAACGGGGTGGTTGGGTGCGCCACCAAGCTCTTGTTAATATTTCGCCTAATGTCCTACCTTTATTTTTGAGAAAACACACAACTACAAAGAATTCCAAGCATCAAACGTTTTGAACCATTACTGGGAACTCTGTTTCTGTACGTTTTCGTTGTTCGAGGTCTCCCTACACTTCTGCCACCAAACCTCCAACCACCTCTTACTAATCTCTATAGCGGCCATGTTTACTGTCCCCCCGCTATCCCTGAACCCAAGGGCTTCAAGGAGGTTGGAGGAGCCTAGACTGGCAGCTGGATAGATTTCTTCACATTCCAATGAAACATGGTCCATTGTTTTCCTAGCTTTACCGCAGCAAGCACATGCGTCTTCATCCTTGGTGTACCTAGCTTTAAAACTACTAGTTCTAAGGCATCCCGACTTCTCTCGGGACACCTTGCGCCACCTAGTGGCACTGCCGAGAAATCCGCGCGTGGCCTCCTAGACGAGAAGCGTGGCGCACCGGTGCCTGCGAACACTGAGAATTGTTCCCTCGCTTGCCACACATTCAGTGGCACGTACTCAGTCACCCTATTGATGATAGGGCCTTCGAAGAGCGGTACATACCATGTGCATTCATGGCGCAGATCGCTAAAGCGTTGGCGTGAAGGGCGTTCATTGAAATGTGACAGCACTACGCATTGCATTCGTGGCGCAGCCTGCTACTCCGTCGGGTCGCTGTCCTTGAGGAACCCTTGTGATGTGGGTTCGGTTCCGCTCAGCAATGAAGAAATTTAGGGGATCTTTGCGGTCATTGTAGAGAGGCACATTCCCTGTGGCACGTACCTAGTTACCCAAATTGGCGTCAAAGACGTTCATTGAAGAGCAGCACACACCTACTGACACATAACCAATGACCCAAGTTGGAATCGTGGAGGTTCATTGAAGACTAACACGGATTGAGTGGCACATACCCAATGCTCCAAGTCGGCGTCCGAGTTTCTTCGAACGGCGGTGCTTAATTACCCCGCAGTGTTGTACACCTTCCTCTAAAACAGGAACGAAAGCTCGTTCCTCCTTCCTTCCCAATATTGAAACGAGTTCCCGTTACAAGTTCCTTTATTGCGAAAGGAACGCGATCCAATTGACACGTTCCAATGTTCGAAGTGTAACTGGAACGCGTTCCTTTCGCATTAAAGGAACTGCTGCCGGCGATGTTCAAATTCGTTGAACATACGTAGTTGTTTGTGAGCTTTAAATTGCTCATTTTATTTCGCCTCAGGATTATCCGACACTATATTCTAATTAAATAATTATAAAATGTAGCGTTAATGTAACTAGACGTTCCAATGTACGAAGTGTGTTGGCGAAATAAAATGAGCAATTTAAAGCTCACATACAACTACGTATGTTAAACGAATTTGAACATCGCCGGCAGCAGTTTAGCTGGAAATAAAAAGAATCCAAAGAAACGCTGCTATAAGAATTTTTTCCGCGGGATCGAATCCCGGTCGCGGCGGCTGCATTTCGATGGGGGCGAAATGCGAAATTACCCATGTACTTAGATTTAGGTGCACGTTAAAGAACCCCAGGTGGTCCAAATTTCCGGAGTCCTCCACTACGGCGTGCCTCATAATCAGATCGTGGTTTCCGCACGTAAAATCCCATAATTTTTATAAGATTTTTTTCAAGGAGCACCGGACATACTCCAGGGATGTCTAACTGCAAATTTGGTGCTCGTCTATTACAAGTGCAAAACATATGACACTTTCCAATTCGGTCTTGCACAAGAAACCACATCGAAAGAAGCAATACATAGGCGTTTAATGAATGCTAATTCAATATTGCAGTATGAGTGGGAGCAAGAAATGTCCAGAATACATATTCGCAACTAAGTTAAGTCCCTTGTTTGAACTCAGCAAGAGTTGCATCTCGATGTAGGTGCCTGACAGACAAACCCGTTTTCAAGCGAAGCTTGTATTGCCTCAAAAGCGTTGGCGGTGGTGGTGGTGGCACGCTAAAACCCTATCGAAAACGTGTCGAAAACTAGCGTCTCGTTCGTTTGTCATAGACCAAGATTAGCATGGAAGGATACGAATGTATGACTAACATGAATGTATAACGTTTCATGACGTCAGTAACATCACATGCATGATTAACAATAATAAAATCACGCGTGGTGCATACCCGCATTGGATATGCGCGTACGAGCCAAGTACAAGAATGATAGGAAGGAAGGGAGGAAAGAAAATAAAGAAAGAACGGAAAGAAGGAAGGAAGGAAGGAACAAAGAGAGAACGAAAGAAAGAAATCACCTGTGGATAATACCGAGGCCGCACATTTGAGCTGCGCTCCCCGACTAGAGCATGTGCGGGGAAAGCTGCGCCGGCGCTGGATCACGTGACGCGCTCGACAAATCAGGGTCGTTTGGTGTCACGGAGAGGGAAAGGAAAGAGGCTTCCCTCGCCTCCAATCAGTGCTGACGTCCGGATAGGAAGGCCCGCAAGTGGTGCGTTCCGCCGAGGAACAGGCTGCGTTTGAGCGACGGCGCCGCGAACTCGCTCGGGAAAGGGCTCGTCGTCGACGTGCCGATTTTAGCATGAGGGCTTCCGAAGCCCAGGCGAAACGTCAGCGAAGAGCCGCGGACCACAAGTTGCGGGAGCGCGATCTTGAGGTCAAACGTCAGCGAAGAGCCGCCGACCGTGAGTTTAGGGCAAAGAAGCGGAACACCTGCGACAGCGTCGTCTTGCCACAAGCTTCGCTTACTCCCATTTTCTCTACAGGGGAAGGGCTGGTGATTTTTTCATTAGTACTTCGTTGGCAATGTTGAAGAGCCGTTCCACCGAAGCGCTTGAGGGTACTGCCGTGTTCTACCTGAGGAAAAGTTAGATCAATCCCTCGAAGTTCTTCATCTGCTACAGCGGGTAGTCAACTGGTACCAGCAAGTACCGCGACAGCTCATCCTGTGCCTCGGCTGGAAGGGTTCGGTGCCCGTGAGGAGGTGAGGACTGGACTTTCCATCCGCTGCGAAGTCCCTCGAGTGGCGCTGTGATCCGGACGTCATGATTCCTTTGCGGCAGACCGCCATGCCGGCATGGAGGAAAGAAACTACAGGAGGGAGGCTCGCGCGTCACGTGGCAATCTTAAAGCCTAGCAATAAAAACATACAACAGAGATCTCACGAAAAAAAATGCCCCACAGTCACGTGACAGGCAAGCGGTACGTAGTTCTCTGCGCCTCACGTGGTTGCCCATCCGCCCTGTGTGACGTGCTGCGTACGCCCTGCGTGACGTGTTGCATACGTGCGTGTGTCTGTTCAATGCCGTGGAACGTTTACAGAAGGAACGCCGTTCCCTCTGCCGTTCCTTCATAAACGTAACGAGTTACCGTTTCAGTTCCACCGACCCTTAATGGAACGGTGGCGTTACTAAACGTAACGAGTTACCGTTTCAGTTCCACCGACCCTTAATGGAACGGTGGCGTTACTCCGTTCCTCCCAAAAGGAACTAGTTCCAGGAACACCGTTCCTTAGAACGCCGTTCCGTACAGCACTGTTACCCAGTCACACATCTACAGTGAGCCATGTCGGCGTGAAAGAGGTTCGTTGAAGAGCGGCACCTATGCAAACATTGCCGCATACTCAGTGACCCCAAGTTGGTCCGATGGTTGCATTCGAACCCGGTTACCTGAGCGCAGCAGCCCGATGGGCCACCGATTCGACCAATGAATAGCCAGAAATCCACTTAGGCGAAAACGGTTAGATACTAACATAACAAACATACGAGTCGTATACACGTACACACAAACACAGACAGACAGATATACAACGAAAGAAGTACGTGAATACCCTAAGAATGCTAAGAGATTAAAATGCGGTATACACGCGCCACATGGGCACCTACGAACTGCCTTGAGATAAGGTAGCTTGTGATTTCCTAAATTAGTTCAACCTAAAGTGAGCCCAAGTTGTGTGCTGAGGTAACATCGCTTCGAAGGCAACCATCGGACCAACTTGGCCTTGTAGCACGGACAAGAATGAGTATTTAACAAAAAGCCAGCGAGAGGCCTATGTACTAGGCGCAGTTTGGTTTGTGTATGCAGTCAATAATTTCACCACTAGTTGAGCCTATAGTACATATAGGCTGAACTAATGTTTCAGCAAGAGATCTACAAATTTTATGCGAAAAGCTATCAAAAGCGCTATGTACACTTGTTGAACATAGCGATTCTGAGAGTGATGCTGGCATCCTCGTGTTTAATCACTTAGTGCCGTGTACGGCGTGGCGCGGCTACTGATATTTCGTCCGTATAGTGTTGGCGGTGTTATCGCAAGCTCTTACCTGAGCATCTTAATTCTACCCGATAGTCTCGAAAGCCTTCCTGCGCTTCGGACCCTGCACAGCTTCTCGGCCGGCTAATCGCGAACAATTGCAAACCATGGCCACGAGACAGCACCAGCGCAGTAAACCACACGGTGAACAGTGAGACACGGCAGGGAATGTAGTATACGTGTAATGAAACTTTTGTACCCAACTTCAGAGCAATTGTTGGCGAAAAAAGAGGTGAATTATTAGTAGAATAAATTGCATCTCAAGCAAACCTACCCTAAATATTTCTCGATCGATCAATTACGGGTAAGTTAGAGCGCCCTTCGGAGTCTTTTCATGTTTTTGAATTGAAACGAACGTTATCAGATTGAATGCTTTTGCTTCAAATGTAACCTAATATTAGTTGACAGTCACTCTTCTTGGCCCGTCATTCTAACGATGTCTCCATTCGCAAGGCAGTGTCAAAAGAAAATTGAACGCGGCGTTGTGGCCTACAAATTAAGGCGAACTTTTCTTTGGCTCTTCCCGGATAATTAGCGTTTTTCGTCGTTTTCCTCTCAAAATTTAATTGCGGATATGTGCAGACAACTAGGGAAACTGGTATGTCCTGTCTTGTCAAATAGACAACTTGGACCACCAATGTACCCGAATAGGCAACTTGCTGCTGGCTTCTGGTTGGCCAAGTAGACGACTACGGTCACTGGAAATGGGTCACTGGGTGCCTGAAAATACAAATTCGGCACTGGATATCTATCTGCCACCGGGTATGTACCCATGCTTGGCTAATCTCCCAAAAGACGTCCAAGATGAGTGCATTAGACAGTTACACCAATACGCACAAGAAAAAGAAGAGGCGTATGACCTGGACGCAGACGCCAAGGATCCGGTTCCTCGACCAGATTGTTCCCGTGGTGTTGGAACCTAAGCGATACGTTTCTTCACAGATTTGCATAATTCTTGCCTTCAGCTTATATGAAAATACTAAACGAGGCTGGTGGCAAAAAGTTAAGTGCTATTTCATCAGCATAGTATGTTCATAGTATGTTCATAGATTTGGGTCCAGGTCTTTGATGATACGAGTAAATATTTTCTTAGTGAACTCTCTGCGAAGATAACCGCCCGAATTTCCTGCAGGTTTCCTGCCATCTAGCAGTGGAGCAGTGTTGGTGAATGGCTACAACATAATGACCTGCACCGGCGAAGCCCGGCAAAGCATGGGGTACTGTACGCAGTACAACGTGTTCTTCGAGGACCTGACCGTCGAAGAGCACGTGATGTTCTTCGCTATAGTAAGCGTCACTGAGTTCTCTTGGCGATATTGACTTGTTGATGCAGGGTTTCCGAAGAAGCCGCGAGCTAAAAATGTTTCCTTCATGTTTTAACGAATGACTCAGAATAACGAATCGAATAACGACTCCGTTAAGCTGACTTGTTCTTATATCGATAAGAGCAGGTCAGCTGAACTGAGTCGCCTCTCAGTGCTTCAATGCATATCAGTCCCAGGGAGAACACGCTTCAGGATCATTCAATTCCCAAAGCATCTCGTTCGTAAGTGATTTTTGCCATGGGCCGGCTACCTTCGCTAGTAGTATGTCCGGCATTAGAACAGATGGACAATTTTTTTTCTCAATAACAATTCTAGCGTAAGAGTTCATTGTGAATATGGGCATGGAAGGTTTTACGTAAGTTGCTGAGACAGGTGGTGGACGGAAGGCCATCCGTTCGGTCACGTCCACGAACATGCCAACGAGGGCGGCAGTGATGACGTAGTTGAGGCTACACTGTCGCACTGTGTTGGAGCCGTCTCCCGGGAATCTGCCATAGCGGCCGAGTCATGGCTACGACGTCATGCTGCTGAGAACATTGTTTCCGTATGCGGAGGCCATATTGTAAGAGGAACGGAATGCAAAAGTAGCGAGTGATAAGTGCACGATAAGGAGCACTGGGTGATTTTGAAGATGTTAAATTCAACCATTCTATCGGTCGATTAGTCCACCGATTGATCAACCACACGTCAGCAACCGAAAGGGGCCACCAAAAGAAAGTCTGAATGAAGCGAAACACTCGTTCTCCGTCGTAGCCGCGAGGCTAATAGGAATACACCGCCGCGAGCGGGCGTGAAGCTTGACCAGAGGTTACATAAAAATGAGACTAGCTCATTTACCTCATTGTGTCCCTTGTTCGACAACTTTGTTGAGACTAGCTAATTTACCTCATTGTGCCCCTTGTCCGACAACTTTGTAGTTTTCCTAAAGACTTTGCGATGACTTCGAAACCTGCCCGTGGCATACAACGGTTGATTGTGTTACTCACCTACTTGGTCCACCGTCGTCAGACCCAAATGCGAAACGTTTTATTACTATTGCGACATACAGCTTGGCGCTTTTATAGGTTTTTCTCAGTACACTAAAATTAGAGAAGCATATTCCGAACCTATTGGTATTGGTACATATCCTATAGAAGTGTACCAATGGCGTCAGTATTGCATTGATGTGAGCCTTTCGATGATTAGAAAGGGAGAAAACTAACTCGGGGTGGCTGGCGACCTCATGCTATTTAATTACCGCAGCACCCCGCAACGCCAAAGGAATTACCAGCGTTTGCTCATGACTCGTTAAGAAAGGCGAGATTTCGCTGGAAAGGGAGCAAACGCCTTTGAAGTTTCTTGGCCCAAATTCGAATGAAGTACACGTAAATGCTTTGAAAATGAGCGGCGTTTCGACTTCATATCAGAGACACGTTCGCAGAAATTCGGGGCGACATCCAGAAACAGGAAAACAACATTTTCATTTTCTTCGCTCTTGTTCAGACATTTGCCTCTACAAGGCGACGAAAAATTGTCTTCAGAGAATTCTCTATCAGCATAGGGTGATTTATAGCTTCTTTAATGCCTTTTTGACGCGCTAAAGCATAGTTATGCTAAAAGGTCACGTCGGGAACCGCGGCTTTCATTTGAAGCTTCAATGAAGTTTCGCAGCGTAAATTGTTCGGTAACTTGCTTCGTGAACTATGCTGAGCGCGACATGGGCGAGGATAAACTTTCTAAAGGAAAGTCATTGTCCTCGCCTATTTCGCGCTCGTTTTTACTCAAGTTTCGCGGCGTTTGTCGTTCAATGTGAACGTATACCTTCTTGCAGGTGAAGGGCGTGCCGCTGAGTAAAGCGCGACAGGAGGTCTACAACTTGCTGCAGGACACCAGCCTGTACATCCATCGCACCGTTCTCGCCGTCGACCTCTCGCCTGGCCTCCAGCGCCGCCTCTGCACAGCGCTAGCAATCGTGGGCATGCCGAAGGTTTGTCCACGATGCACTGCTCGCTTCAATTTCTGACGCTTCGTTTGAAATCGGCGAAGGTCACAGCGATACTGCAGAGGTGGAGGTGCTAGTACACAAATCGCCGAAGCACCATCGATACACAAGCGAGGGCTTGTGTATCTATCCAGCGAATACAATTGACATTTTCTGCCGCACGGCATCGACATATTTAAATAGTTGGCTACCTCGTGAGTTTGAGGCATTTTTTTTAATATAGACATTGATTCCGCAAAGCTTCAAGGGAGAGCCGAATTCACGAAGCATTACCATCGGCCTAATTGACCAATATGTACTAAATCGCCATAGGCTGACATTTTACTACGGGCACAGTTCTAGCGCAATAAGGTTGTGGTGAAAACTGCCCAAGGCTATGCTGTCTTCGAAGCCTCTAACCACAAAGCTTTTTACGAACATATATAGTCCGTTATATAGTTCACATCAGTCGGAATAAAATTTGCAGGAGCGAAGCAACTGCGGCCCCGTATATTTTAATAAGAATTCTAGCTTGAGACCTAACGAAAGCTTTCCAAAATATTCACGCTCTCGTAGCTGCTACCATTATTAACTGTAATGAAAGGTCGTTATCCGTAAAATTGGAAAATGCACACCTTTAAAGCATTGCCGTTCGCAGTGTACTTGGTTTGACACTGCACATAAAGACCAGCGCGCGAAGAACGGACTTGAAAGAAAGCACAAACGCACTTCTTCTTCTCTCTTTTAAATGCGAAGCATTTCTTGGCGAACATTTCCCACTGTGACAGTATCTATCTGCCTATCTATCTAGCCGCCTACGCCTTGGTGCTCTCATGGTCGTTTCGTTAACTTGGCAGGTACCAAAATTGGCATAGTATGACAAGAGCGTATGACGAACTTAAATGATAGGTCATGACATGACTATCATGGCATGCGTGTCATGTATTTCACGAATCGGCTGCATGAAATGCCATTGACCCAGTGAAAAAAGATTAACACTCAAAAACCACTGAAATGGTTTGGGACGGGGGTACTAAGTAAAGGAAACACTAAAGGATGGTGGTAGAAGTAAGAGTCATGACCATGACTTGGGAAAAAGGGCCAATGACTCAGCGAAAAAAGATCAACACTCAAAACCAATGGAATGGGTCCGGAATTTTCCTAAGTGATGGTCGAAGTCATAGTCACGAGCATGACTAAGGCTTTCGGCTTAAGGTCTCTTAGGCGTAGCTCAAAGGACTCCTGAGGACTCATGACATGGATATCATGAAATGCATCTAGGTCATGAAACAGTCGCCTACATCTTAGTGCTCTCATGGTCGTTTCGTTAACTTGGTAGGCTTGCGCACACTGCTTCGCATAACATCAATTCCCACAATGCTTGGGATCTGCCGGCTTTTTATTGCGATAGCAATTATTAGCAACCGAATTTTTGCCGTCGTCGTCGCCGTCGCCGTGAGGTTCCGTATAGATTCCAAGGGCGATAAAATCGTCGCCGCGCGCCGTATGCGCGAGCGAAAGCGCGCTGGGGACGAGCGCTATCACAGAGGGCGAACGCACGGCAGAAAGCAAACGCGACCGTTGCGCGAAAGACCGTGGGGGTATGGGAGGGAGGGAGGGAGGTGGGGCAACGCTGTGCTGCTTCCCCAAATGCTTATCTTGCAACCGGGCGCAAGGGGAACTGGCCACTCAATCTCCCACGCGAAACCAAGAAAGCGGGAAGGCAGCGCGGGAGGAAAGGGGGGGGGGCAGCTTCTACTCTGCCAACAACTTCTCCTCTGCACAACTCCTCTGCACTTTGCCCGGCGGTGGCGCTCGCCCACACCGTCTCTTATCTCCACACGGCTGTGACCTTTGTATGCGCGGTGCATTCGCCGCTCAGTTTCCGTTGAAGCGATAGACCGCGCGAACCTCCGCTTGCTGCCAGCGTTTTGACAGTCGTTGTCTGCGGTCATTCAGTGTGATCTATTCATGTTTGCTTATGCGCGCTGACGCCACGATTGTTAATTCAGTTAGTAAACAAATATGTCCTAGTTTATGCAGCAGATAAAACTACTATCCCTACTACTAATAGCTCTGTACTAATTTGCTATCGCAATCGATGCTTCGCCTTTCGGGCGAAACTGCGACATTTTTTTTGTTTTTTCCTTGGTGAGATTTTCACGCGCCACTACTGCTTTGCTATTTTACTACACCTTACCTACAAATGAGAAAATACTTTTTGCAGGCGAAGTCTTATGGAACGTGTACACCTTCTGAATGTGAAAATCACAATAGTTTGGTGGAGGAAATAAAATTATGTTTAAGCAATCAACCACGGAAAGATGTCCATAATAATGAAAATTACAGATGATTGCCCGTGTTACAAATTTCATGAACGAATATGTTTATCTTTTGGACGATAAAATTAAGGTAACATAATGGACAGGTGGTAATGCGATGTAGTGTTCATAAAATAAAGTTTGGTGGCACAACAGAAACACACTTCGTGTTATACCTGTACTACTCACCATTATATACAAATAAAAAATTCCGCCGTCAATGCACCCTGTTACAAAAGCACCAACACGACAAGTGACTTACGTCACACGCGCACTCACGTGTGCGGAAGTGCAGCATACGTACTCACTCTTCTAGGCCCTCCGCCAAGGGCAAGTGCTTTATTGAAGAAATCAATGTTTGAAAGTAAGCTTGCGTCAGAAAATGCGTAAAATACGACTTACACACAAGCTGCGGACATAATAGCTTCGGATTGTTCTTCGAATGTACGAGACAACATACATATGCTACGCGGGAACTGAAATGTAAAGCCCTTTTTCCAGCTGCCGTTTGAGGTCTGTCTGAGTGAACGCGACCTTGAGGTGGTGGTACCGTTAGCACAGCGTACACTCTTATACCTGTAGGCCCTCCGCCGAGCGCAAATGTGTTCATTCATTCATTCATTATTCAACGTAAGACACGTCAGAAAATTCATAAAGTCTGGCTTACACACAGCCTGCAGACAGATCACCGGATTGTAATTATAATATACTAGAAAACTTAATTCGGTTACGAGGAAACTCAAACACAAAGCCTTTCAGCTGCCGTTTGTTTTTGGGTGAACACGCCGCGAAAAATCCCGACCAACTAGAGGCTAGCAGCTTTGTTGTAATATGTGGTCCACCAGCAGGGATCGCTAATTCAAAACTGCGTGTGTTATTATTTTAGGGTAACGGGCAAGAACACTGCTTAAGCTCGTGATGCGTCTGAGAAACCGCAACCGCCAATTAGTGAGCTGTGCGAGTCGGCGCGCGACATTCAGGTGGTTATCTTGGACGAGCCAACTACCAACATGGACTCGGACGGACGGCGCGAACTGTGGGAGCTGCTGCTCAAGCTGCGGCGCACCACCTGCGTCCTGCTGACCACCCAGCACTTGGACGAGGCGGACGTGCTGGGCGACCGGGTCGCGATCATGGCCAACGGGCGTATAAGGTATATTTCGATGGGGGCGAAATGCGAAAACACCCGTGTACTTAGATTTAGGTGCACGTTAAAGAACCCCAGGTGGTCCAAATTTCCGGAGTCCCCCACTACGGCGTGCCTCATAATCAGAACTGGTTTTGGCACGTAAAACCCCATAATTTAATTTTTAAGGTATATAGCTCGCAGAAGTTGAATTGTGCGAAGCGAATGATGATCCAGGAGGCAGCAGTAGCACTCGACGAGGATTATACTCGAGGACAACTTTCTGTGACAATGAAAAGAAATTTACAGGTTCGAATCTTCTGCACATGAGTAAGTGCGCAAAGTAGTCCGCCAGGACCTTACAGCGCTTTCGGTTTCTTGGAAGCAACACTGGGAATCAGCGTAGTAACGACGGGCGATGGTTTCGTATTTTCCGAGACACGAAAGAGGGGGAGAAAAAAAAAGTAAATTTAAAACTCACTTCCGTGTGTCTTATTTTGCTGCATTAAAATAATGATTAGGTCTTGCTTAAGCTAACGCCGTTCAGAATGTAGGTTCTTGTTCTTGTGGGCAGTTTTTCTCGGTAACTGTAGATGCATCACCACAGAAAGTTGTCCGCGAGTACAGCACTTTTCAAAGCGAAGCTTTCGATGTGAAGTAGGGCGGGTTTTGATGCCGCGGTCGCCGAGACGACCGGGTTACTCGGAGGTTACTTCCCTGTGTTACTGGCATTACTGCGGATGTTAATAGCATTTAGAACTTGACTTTCTTTGTGGGAGGCGACGGGTGCAGATTCTGTGGTCGTTGGTGCCCGACTGTAGAGGGGAAAATGCGGGAGATGAGCAGGCAGAGGGGTGATGGCCCGAGCAGAAAGGTGGGCGGGGAGTTAGTAAAGTGCGCCGATCGGCTGGAGCAAGCGAAGACGTCATCAAGGCCGCGACCTCGGAGTGAGACAGCACGGTACGCGTGACGGTGGTGGCAGCGGTGCTTTGCAGTCAGGCGGTTACGTTGAGAGAATTCTGGTGGTTCTTTATTGGGGACTTTTGCTTCTAATGTCCGTTTGCGCCCTATCTTGGGGCCAATCTGCGATGGGTTCGAAGACTAGGCGACCCGGGATAGCTGAAAGCTTCATGTGGCCTGTGTGCTCGCACCGTGTTCGCATTGCAGTGAGAGGTGAATTCGAAGGTGAATTTGCTCGCTGCTACTTCCTCTCTTCAACACGCTGGCATTCTGACAGCCAGTGTCCGCGGCCTTCGATTGAGATGCGTTCGTGTTTGCCTGGCCGCGCGTGTCAGCGTGCTTGTTAATTTAGTTTGTAAGCGAGTGTTTACAGCAGTTTATGCACACCTTATACAAGTGCTAACCTTACTTCGTATAGCTGTCTAATATTTAACTATCACAATCAATGATTCAACTTTCGGGCGACAGTGAGACTTATTGTCTTTTCGATGACATATTGCTTTTGATTCCTCATAAGGCTTTATGCAGGATCTGTATGCTTGCTTCTTGCCTGCAAGATCCACCATCACTAGTTCCTGCACCTGCTAATCTGCTCACGTTTTGCGTTAAGAGAGAGAGATAAATGAGATGGCAAAGGACAGGGAGGTTAACCGGAAGGTAGATATCCAGTTTGCTACCCTGCACTGGGGAAGGGGTAAGGGGAGACAGAAAGATAAAGAAAAATGCACACACATAGAAAGGGAGAGAGAGAGATCAGAACACACACACACACGCACACACACAAAGGAACTCAGGAGTGTCACAGCCGTTCAAACAGGGCGATCAAATTAAAGTTGACAGTTTTTTTAATTAGGCGTTGAGACGTACGTGAAGACCACATTTACAGTAGGATTATGTGGCGAGGGGGACACTAAGTGAGATGATAATTATCGCTGCTAGTCGAGCAATTAGCAAAAATGGAATAATTAACTTTTGACTGGCTGCAGTAAGCAGGCACGTTTGTATGGGTGCAGATTCTGTGGTCGTTGGTGCCCGACTGTAGAGGGGAAAATAGAGGTAGTCGATTTTCACTTGGCAGAATTCTTCTAGCGAATCTGTGCTTTGAGATATCGAACAGCGAAGTTTAATTGCCGTCCGCATGATTAAGCATGCAAGACAGTGATGGCCGGCTCAAAGCTCCTGATCCGGTGCAAGCAACTAATCCGACCACTGACCGGATCAGGCCTGCGTGCCGTATTTGGCAACCCCTTGTTATATAGTACATTGGATTACCTGAACTTAGTATTTCTGTCTTCAACGGGCTGGCGACTCCGCAAATTGATCGTTGTCAACAGAAAGATTGCGTTATAATTGCGACAACCAGCACCGATTGTGTATGTGCTCAGATCTGGCCTTCGTGTCTGTACAAAACGATGCTTTCTTAAAATATTTACATATATAAATCATAATAAAAATTGGCCGTATATCTGCTTGCTTCGCTGCAAATGACGTCGAAAGACGTCAGTCTTCTGCCTCCGCTGATACGTAACACCCTCTCTTCTCAACCCTCCCACCCCTCACGCTCTTCCCCTCCCCTCTCATTCCTCCTATGATGGATGCAATGGAGGTTTTGCTGAATTCAATTCAAATTTCCCGCGTTCGCCCTGCTCTCGCGCCATCTGTTGGGACCTTCTATTACCGTTGGCCTAAAGCCGGCTACAGAGCCACGGCTGCAGTTTGTTTTTAACGCGTAGCGTCTCTTCGACACCATTTCTAACACATTGGTTCTTCATTTACTAACGTAAAAACGAGTTCAATCTGTACTCTTAATTAAGTGAACGCTGCGGATCATGGTTATGTACATATATTTTGCCTCAAATAGGCCTGAGGTTTCCTTTACGCTGTGTAATGTTGACGTGTATGACCCCGTGCCACCGGGCGGTTGAATCAAGTGACAGGCCGGGCGGTTCAATCAAGTGACAAAATTTTTCGTGTTTAGGTAGCCCAAGAAAGACTATCGTCTCTAATAACGTCACAAGAATGTCTGTTAGCCACTAGCAAGGAAATGACGAATCTATGTGCTGCATACCATTACCACTGTAGCAGAATAATCGCTGCGCCGTAGATTCGTCTTGTACGGAATATTCACACTAAACTGTGGTATTCACGAGTGAAGGCCCACTAGTGACCGCGATAGAGGCCAGCTGGGGCTAAAACCAGATCAGTATGACAGGTGAGGATCTTCCCTATTGCAAGCGTGTGGCGGTCCTTCTTTCATGCATCGATTTCTGTTTCGTCGCAATAAATAACCTTTCTGTCTCCACGAAAGGGGAAGAAATATCAAATTGACGCGTTCTTTCCTATGCTTCGAGTTGTAGCATAATTCGGCCTGTCACTGCAGTCTGCTAGCTGCTGGGTGGCTCAGATTGTAGAGCGAGCACCCCGGAAATGCGTTGGTTCCGGGTTTGATACACCAGACCAGGCGAAAATTTTCTTCAACTGCAAAGTTTTATGCTGAGAAACCCATTTGGGGTTTCCTTTAGAGCATCGTGCGCTATAGTCGGGCGGATGAAAATTTTCTCTTCCATGAACCTTCCTCCACCTAGCGGATTTCCGCAGGTTTGCTACCTTTGTCCCTTCGGTATACATTCGGTAATTGTGAATAAATTTTCATCGTTTGTATCACGCAGGTGCACCGGCTCACCGATGTTCCTGAAGCATCGCTTTAGCACTGGCTATCGCATGCAAATCAACAAGCTGCCAACCAAGTGCGACGTGCCGGCCATTGTGGAGCTGCTGCGCAAGTACGCGCCAAAAGCGAGTGTGCAGAGCGACTCTGCCAACGAGGCGGTGTTCCTTCTGGGACAGATCATCGCCACGAAAATCATCGTTGACATGTTTAAGGTGCGGCGGCGACACCATTTACTCACCACTCTGGAACAACAAAGGGAGCAACGGCTACTCCTTTTTGGTGAATTCGTTTATCCAGCGCCTAGAAGCAACAAAGGAAGTAACCGCGGCTCCCTTATGGGGAAAAACATTACCCAGCACTTAATAAAGGGGCTCTGAAACACTTTCTGAACATAATGAGAAAATGTTGCTGATCTGTAGACGAGGCCACTGTTACCACGTGAACCACGTGTTAATAAATTATGGGGTTTTACGCGCCAAAACTACGATCTGATTATGAGGCACGCCGTAGTGGGGGACTCCGAAAATTAGGACCACCTGGGGCTCTTTAACGTGCACCTAAGTCTAAGTACACGGGTGTTTTCGCATTTCGCCCGCATCGAAAATTAGGCGTGGTCCACATTACGCTGGGGAGCTGGGGATTTACAATCTCATGCGAAAAACAACGTAAATCGCTCGGTCTCTCCTTCGGAATGTCGTCCTGCAGCATCATCGCAAGCAGCCATGCCCACCAATAGTTAGACGGATTGCGTGAGCGCGAAAACATGGTCAGTAAAACTATAATTGCTAATTTTGATTTAAATAAAGAAAGAAATACACATGCCTGCCATTTTAAAACGACAAAAAATATTTCACCTTTGCACTTCTGGTCTACAGACGCCAGTTGCGCGTAGCTGCGTCTGCTGAGCGTGGCCTGAGAGATGGCACCGGCGTGCTGCATAGCGCAGATGCCGCGGCCGCCACTTGGCGCCGCGACAAGTCCCATCGTCGGCGAGACGATCAGACAACCGCGAGCGCTGATTCATATCTTTAATAGGGAGGCCATTCTATGATTAGTTAGAAAAGTGTTTCAGTGCCCCTTTGAAAAGAAGAAAAGTAACAGCGACTACTTTTACAGCGAACCTCTTAGATTGTAGTTGGGCGGAAGTTTTCGTGGCATGCTCACCTAAACACGACAGCTGGAAAAGGGGCTTGTGTTTAAATTTCCGCGTAACAGAGTTGTTTCCCCTTATATTTGAGGTACAATCCGATGCTAGCATGTGTGCAGGTTGTGTGTAAGTGGTACTTGACAAATTTTCTGACGCAATTTAATACTTTTAAGCGTTTATTTAGTTCAACAAGGCACTAGCGCTTGGCGGACCGATTAGAAGAATGCGGACGTATGCTGCACTTCCGCGCACGCGCATGCGCGCGTGACGTACGTTGCTTGTGGGGGTGGTTCTTGTTTAACGTCGTCTGACGTACGTCAGTTGGGGCGGTGGTACATGTCTAGCGTCCACACCAGCTTCGCTGTACATCTGATTTCACAGGGTGGAACGGAGGCGTAATTTATGGCGAAATTGTCTACCCGGTATTTAATAACAGATGGAGTAACTGGGACTCTTTATTTATGAAACTGCGATTCCTTTTAGGGGTGGTAATTAACTACGCTCTAAACAAACTTTACAGCCTTCGGAGCTTACATTGTCGTCAAACGATAATCTTCATCTGTCTCGCGTGCGTTGTTTTCTTTTCTTTAACACTCTATAATAGCTGCTTTCCTGTAAAGAACGCTGTGTCACGCTGATACGCTAATGTCGTTCGAGATCTGAAAGTACTGGACGTACAGCGCTTAAGAAAGGCTCTTAGAGCGGAGGACGATTATTTTTTGGTGACAAGAAAAGCTCCGAAGGGTGTCGTGAGCTTAGGTACTAATAGAAAGGAACCTCTCTTGCATATAAAATATGCTACATGATAGCAGTGTTTAAGATGTGAAGCGCTAAAAAGAACGCGGGAAGAAGTTTGAAGATTTCACTGAAGGCATTGAAGATCTTGCCTTCAATAGATCTACAGTGAATATCTGGGTGAAACATATTGGTACCGGAGGCGAGGACAAGCTTGTTTAGTTTGGTTTGTGGCACAGCAGGCCTTTATTTGCTGCAGACACATCACGTGGCTTCCGAGGACTAGACGAGTAGAGCGGTCTGTCTGTGCTACTCAACCATTCTTTCGTGAAAGACGAGAAAAGCTGGAAAACAAATCATTTGCATCTGTATGGCGTCCCTGTGGAGCTCCTTTGGACCTAAAGACTACTACCATTGTAAGCAGACTCGTCGTCTAATGCAGGATATCGAGCAACGGACAAAGGAACTTGGCATCGAGTCATTGGGCCTCACCATGACCTCCCTCGAGGACGTCCTAATCAGCGTGGGAGAGGAGCATCACGTGCACCGCCAGCAGCGAGTTCCGCAGGCCCTCCAGGATGACGCATCGGCCATGGAAGCCAAAAGTAAACGACAACAGTGACCACGTGTAGATGTCCTGTCTCGCGCACTGCGCGGCCCATTCACCAGCGCAGCTGCGCAACACAAAGAAGGACACACACCAGAATTTCGATGCAATGCTTGGTCAGAATTAGTCCAAGACCTTCACTCCAATACGGCGTCTCGTAGTCCAGGCGCTCAAAAGATTCCGTCTCGAACAACAGGAACTTCTTGTGTGTGGTACTAACCAAATATTTTCCCGGTATCGTTACACGATAATAAAATTCAATATTTGTATCAAATTTTCTTATGCGTTTGGCCACATCTCTGGCACACGCCTCGCTGCCTGCCACGTTATCGAGGCGGACACGCAGAGGGTCGGGCACCGCAGGAAAGAAAACACGTAATTTTTGGTCGCTCCACCATCACTTTTGAAGCGCCGATTACGTTTATTTTTTCTTGTTGGTAAGCCTTCACTGTTGTTTGCAAGCAGACTGAAGTGGTTCTATTGCGTGATGTCTATGTGAAGTGAAAGAAAGGAAAACACTTGCAAAATATCACCCCCAAATTCAGGTTGACCCACTCCCAAGTTAAAGTTGCCCCACCCCAACCCTATGTATTTCCTAATGAGCCCTATGTATTCTTATGGGAAAGGTGTCATGCTTTTGCATTACAGACGATTTTGCGGCCAAAATTGCTTGGGTAATCGCCAAAGAATGCTGCGCATTAAAAAAATTAATTCGGAGGTTTTACGTGTCATAACCGCGATTTCATTATGAGGCATGCCTGAGTTGTGGACTCCGGAATAATTTAGACCCCCTGCTACGCCTAGGAAACAACAACAACAAACGTTTTATTTCGATTCACTGCTGACCGCAGAAGATTGGGCTGTAGGTGTTTTGCAACACCTGACAAAGGCCCAGCATCCCCTCGGTAGTTCAAGCAGATGCGGTTGCAGCATAAGATCGACAAAATGTTAGACAGTGTTTACAAAGTTACTAAGTGGAATTCAAACACGTTCGATGTCACACGTTATAAGAGGAACAAATAAAAAAGTAACTTGTACGAAGCTAAGATACATTTCAACGATGCAAGTCATTATGTAGCATGCAAAACAGTAGTTCAAAACATTTGTCATTGATGGTTGCAAATCATTCATTGTAGATATAGGAATCATAAGATCACTGAAGAAGAAAACACTACATATGTTAGGATACTGTTTTACATCTCTCCTAATAGCGAACTGTTTAAATGAGTTGAAGGAAGGTTACCGTTGAAATGTTCCCTAATTAAAAAATAGACTTCTGGATGAGCGTTTAAACTACGAGGTATATTAACCGGAAGTTTCTGAAGGCCATGATTTGTTCGTGCCGTATCAAAGTCATAGTGCTTATATAGAAAATAGTACACTAGGAACTTAAAAGCTAATTGAAGAGCAGGCATCCCTGGCACATCCTGCATATAATATACGGCAGGGCCCGTGAAAATTTGTGATTTGAAGTACAGCTCATCTCTCCTTTCGGTACTTTCGGCACTCCGTTGCTTCTTTCCTTCTTATTCCCCTCGTTTTGGAACTGACAGGCTCAGTTGTCCGCGTGAAACGCGTACTATATCGCTCGTCTCCCCTTTGGGAAACACGCAGTTCCCGTGGTGCAGAACATGGTCGACACGACAGCCTCGGAGGCGACCCTGCTGGCTCGCCTGCGTGCCGTGTTCACCAAGCGTGCCATCCACGTGTGGCGCGAGAAGCGGATGCCGCTCTTCAGCTGGGTGCTGCCGCCGCTGTTGCTGTGGCTGCTGTTCGTGCTCGAGTTCTGGGGCTTGCGCGGCAGCTTGCGCGACGTGCAGAACGTGGACGACACGCTCGGGTACAACTTCCCGGAGATCGTCGTGTTCGCCGTGGTGAGTCGTCGTCGTCGTCGTCGTCGTGAATCGGCCCTCCTCCGTGGATCGCGAATGCGGCGGTGACTTGCATTCGCGAAGCTCCTTGCAACGATGCGCGTACAAGCCTAACGTGAAACTGTTGGCGCACATTACACAAGCGCCACCACAACAAAGCGTCGTACCGTAGAGATCAATGTAGCGTGCACGACCTCGTTCAGGCGCTTTCCGTTGGTGCTGCGACGCCGCGATGCACGTTCGCGGCATCCGTATGCTTGCGCGTAATTGTAATGTTTTAAAGTCTTGCGCTGGATGTCGGTTATGGTCGCCCACTGATCAAGCACCGATGCATCGTGTGGATACGTTCGTCACGCGCGCAAACAGGTGTGCCGGAGTGCAGCATATATCCTCATTCCAGTAGACCCTCCGCCTGCCGCAAGGGCGTTATTGAACTAATCGAATTTCTCAAAGTAAAGTGCGCCACAAAATTTGCAAAGCATGACTTGCGCGGAACCTGCAGATACGATAGGATCGGGTTGTACTTTGAACATACGTGAAAACATAATTCTGGTACGCTAGCTCTGGAGACAAAATGTTTCTTTGTCGACACAATGGTGTGCAAGCACAGGCGCAGAAAATTTGTCGGGGTAGCCGTATATACAGCTCGGCTGTAAAAATAGCACGCGTGATATTGGTCAGCATTGTCCTTTCGTCAACGCTTGTGTGAGAGGCGACGCGACGGCAGTGCAAGATCTTTACGAGTCGTGCCTCTGTCAATCATTTTGTAAGGTGGACGCGTCGCCTGCTAGGAATGAGAAGTGCGGAACACTGTTTCCTGCAAAATTTACTAGGGGGAACAGAATAAGAGAACAGAAGAAACCTTATTAAACACAACACGGACATTAGTATCTCCGCAAATACGTTATAACTGAAAATTGCTGCATTTATAACGCAATACTGTGTTGAATAACGAAACTATAACGAAACTTTGTTGAAGCCTGACAAGCTGTGCAATGAGAGAGGCACACTAAAGAAATTATCATTTGAGATTATCAAGAATGTTAATTACTTATGCGTGGTTCATTCCTTTGTACAAAAATAATTTCCTTGTAACATTCTCCATTGTAACAACTAGGAATTGGTGCTGCCTAAGGCTTGCGGCCCGGCTTGTGGACAAATTCGAGGTGGGGGGGGGGGGGCGAGCCCCCCTTACACCTCCATCCCCCCCCCCCCCCCACACCGTATATGACGCTTATGCTTGAGAGAAATACTTATGTGGCCTAAACTTTATTTACAATAGTGCAAACTTTGTGCTACTGGGCTTTACCGCTAGCTCACCACTGGGCACAAATGGAAAAAAAAAAAAAAACATGTCGCGTACAGAGGTTATGAAGCGTGATCAGAAGGAATTTGCGAAATACCGATAAATATTATAGCAAATAAGTTCTTATGGTGTTATTTTACAAGTTTCAACGTGTATGCTCACGTTTTCCTGTAAATAACGCTTTGTGGCCCGAATGTTTTTGACGAAGTGAAAATTTACATTACGTGTGTTTGTACGAGAAAAGACTGGGAAGAAATAAAGGCAAAATTCTCGCTGCAGTTTCTGGGAAATTAGCCAAAGGATTTTTCCCGCGAATTTTCAACAACACAGTGCATTGTAAGCGAAATCTTGTTGCAGTGTACAGGTGAGAAATATAGCCAGAGATAATTTGAAGACCATTTTTATGCCACCCAAGGCAGGTTATACATGCATGTATTAGGCAGCAGGCTTTAAACATAACATCACGGAGGCCTAATTAATGTTAATGTGATGTCCAGCATGGATATTTATGGGAATATCAGGGAAAGTCCTATTTATAGGGGTACGAAGTCAACACATTATGTCATTAGCATAGCTTACACTCACATTTTCTGAAAGTAGTTCCGCTTACGCTGCTGAGCAGGAGGTCACGGTATCGAATCCCGGCCGCGGCGGCCGCATTTCGATGGAGGCGAAATGCCAAAATGCCAGTGTGCTTGCGTTGTAGTGCACATTAAAGAACCCCCGGTGGTCAAATTTAATCTGGAGCCCTTCAATACGGCGTGTCTCATAATCAGAACTGCTTTTGGCACGCAAAACCCCAGAAAGAAGAAAGAAGAAAATAGTTACGCTGTTCTTCTCGATGTCGGATAATTCCTGCAAAGCTATACGATTCCACAGGATTCATTGGACCAGAATGGGTTATTGCTTACTTTCGTGTAATTAAGGTTTCTGTCCTCCCCTGCTAGTCGTAAGCAGTGTCGGAAGCCTGCTGCTTTTGTCTTTCAGGGTTTCTCGCAGGTCGACGACGAGGAGGAATTCCGGCAGCGCTACTTCGAGCCCATGTTCAGTAATCGGCGCCAATACTTCATAAGAGACGTAGCTACGGATGTGGACGTTGCCCGCGCTCTTCTGGGCTACGCAAGTGGCAACTTCTTCAAATACGTCTTCAGTGTCCACTTCGGCTATCAGATTACCAAGGCGACGGGGTACGTCGCTATTTAGCCGTGTACAAGCGCGGTCGCGTTGCATGCCAAGACGTCATCACGATGACGCTAAATTATGGGGATGTTCCTCGCTGCAGTAACAACAAACAAACGAAAAAGAACGAAGTACCTCAGTATGTTTTTAAATGGCCACTAGAAGGTTCTTCCAATAAATTTCATCCCGAGTTATCAGCTATACCGAATCTATTCTTTTTGGCCCATAGGAATAAAGTTTTGTTTTGAGTTGTCAAATCTGCGTCATTTTTGTACGTGACTGATCTCGCCGTCAAACTCAGTCAAAATGCCGCCGCTAGCCTGCATGTTAAGGCAGTTATTCTTGCTAAGAGAAATGTTTTTGGAACTTAAAAGTTATGGAACTTAAAACTGAAACTTAAATCTTAAGTTATATTGGGCTTCACCGATATCTATCTATATCTATCTATCTATCTATCTATCTATCTATCTATCTATCTATCTATCTATCTATCTATCTGTCTGTCTGTCTGTCTGTCTGTCTGTCTGTCTGTCTGTCTGTCTGTCTGTCTGTCTATCTATCTATCTATCTATCTGTCTATCTATCTGTCTGTCTGTCTATCTATCTATCTATCTATCTGTCTATCTATCTATCTATCTATCTGTCTGTCTGTCTGTCTGTCTATCTGTCTGTCTGTCTGTCTGTCTGTCTGTCTGTCTGTCTGTCTGTCTGTCTGTCTGTCTGTCTGTCTGTCTGTCTGTCTGTCTGTCTGTCTGTCTGTCTGTCTGTCTGTCTGTCTGTCTGTCTGTCTGTCTGTCTGTCTGTCTGTCTGTCTGTCTGTCTGTCTGTCTGTCTGTCTGTCTGTCTGTCTGTCTGTCTGTCTGTCTGTCTGTCTGTCTGTCTGTCTGTCTGTCTGTCTGTCTGTCTGTCTGTCTGTCTGTCTGTCTGTCTGTCTGTCTGTCTGTCTGTCTGTCTGTCTGTCTGTCTGTCTGTCTGTCTGTCTGTCTGTCTGTCTGTATGTCTCTGTCTGTCTGTCTGTCTGTCTGTCTGTTTTCCCGCAATCCTGGGTCGAGTGGGTAGAGCATCGGGCTGCTGTTTCTGAAGGAACAGGGTCCGAAAACAACCGTCCCACCAACTTGGGTCATTGGATATGTGTACCTGCGTCCTGTTCTTCATAGAACCTTTCTGATACCAACTTGGGCTGCCGGGGGATGTGCCAGTAGGTGTGTGCCGCTCGTTAATGAACGTCTTTGACGCCAAATTCAGTAACTATAGGTAATTGCTACTGGGAACCTGACACACTATAAATGACAAAAAAATACAATTTTAATTTCCCCGATGCTCGGCATAATCGAACCCACGCCGAGCGCGGCTTCACGGCGGCACCAACAGGCGGCACTGCGCGTGCAGTGGGAAACAGCGTGCGGTAACAGCAGTGCAGCGGGAGAGGAGCTCTGCGGCATTTCGACCAGTCGAATGTACCGCTAAACAAATTCACCGACGATTACCATACTTCCTAATGCGAAGTTTGAACGCAGCTCTATACGTGTTTTCCTTTCGCGATATATTGGCGGGCGCGGACAATCTGTCTCGTGCGGCACGTTGCAAGCGGAGCGAAGTGTGGCGCGACTGCCTCGATAATCGGGAGATAGCGAGAGGCAGCGCGTGGGTGACCCATGGGCGCGATTTACAGCAGCCGCCGCAGACAGACCTCCACTCATGCAGTGCTTTGTTTCCATATATGGTATCGTTGGACGCGCTCGCCGCATCCCATCGGTGAACAGACGTACGGTGTGCTTCTCTAGCGCCATTTCGTAGCGGTCGTCGCCTATCTTGCGCGGCAATACGCATTTCTTCTCACGCTTTCGCCATACTCTCCTGCTCCGCTTTCTGCCTCATGATTCCGCTGCAGTCCCCCTCCTCCGCTTTGTTCCTCGCGCTTTCTTCGCCATCGCAGTCTTTCATCGCCTGCTACGCTCCGCGCTCGCTCTTTAATTCTTCGAAGACCTTGTTCACTCGGCTACGCCGAGGGACAACGCCGACGCTAAACGCAGGAACGGGTGCCTAAGACCTGCGCTCTAATATCCTTGAATTCAATTTCTCTCGTGCTAGGCTGAATCGTACCCACTTCACGCGGGTTCATCAAGGACAGCATCGTGACGCTTTAGCAAGCTGCGCCTCAAATGCACTGGGCATGTGCCACTTTTCAATGAGTGTCTTTCTCGCCAACGCTTCAGCGAGCTGCGCCATGAATGCACAGACTATGTGCCATTATTCAATAAACCTATGGGATGCGGCGCAAGGAGGTGGCCGCCGTGTCCACGGCGGTCAGCCATAGAACCGCGGGATCTCGGGCGCGGCGATACCGCGGCCGCTCAAGTCGATAGTACTAGCGTGTTTTAACGCGATAGCGTTAAGGGCCCCATGTCGCAGAAAATCCGGCGTCGGCGTGGATGTCGGCGTCCGTGGCGGAGAAAATAATCGCGAACCACCCCGACCGCGCAGGCCCTCCGCGTGGTGCAAGGTGTCAGTGAAAAAAAATAGAATTTCTCACAGTGAAATCCGTCAGAAAAATTGTAAATTACGACTTAACCACAACCTACAGACATGGTGGCGTCGGACTGTTATTTGAATGTACGAGAAAACATAATGCTGTTATGAGGAAACTCAACCACAAACCCCTTTTGCTTGCATTTCTGCCCTACCAACAGCGGCGCGCTCGCGTAGGCCACTTACCTTATCCAGATGGCAGGCGCATCCTCGGCAGGTAAAATTGGAACTTGGCCTGCCTAATGCACTTTGGACACGCGCGCACGTCGGGGCACTAGGAAACAATAAAATAATAAAAAAAGCTCCTCGGGCCTTCACATTTTAATATAAGACGGCTTATATTGCCCCCGGAAAAACGTCTTCCCGGCAATGCATTTCTGTTTAAAAGTGAAGCCCACTTTAAGGGGATCGGTGTAAGCTTGGTCTTTGTAAGCTGGCTTTCCCACGTTATGTTTTGCAGTGTAGCCTACTCAAGGAAATATGCGATGCGAACGGGGCCCGATAACGCTATCGCGTAAAAAAAAAAAGCGAAGTTTAAGCGTGCTCCAATTTTTTTCACCGGCTCTGGAGGCGATAGTGACGCCGCAACATGGGGCGGCCCCCCCTGATAGCGCGAAGCATGGTTGAAATAGTTGCACAAGGCGCGTGTCAGGGTTGCGGTGGTCGGGTTGTCGCGAAGGGTGTGTTTGTGGCGTCGCCGCGCATGCGAGAGCGAAATTTGCGCCTATTGGAGCCGGTGGAAGAGCCTTTGAATCGGTGAGGAGTGAGGCGCTCCCGAACGGGAAGCGCATAGCTTGCGGGAACGTCCAAGGAAGGCGAGCGACGGAACGTAGGATAGCGGAAAGCGCTCGAGTTGGGCCCAGTGAATACCTTGGAAAGAGTCGTCGCGCAGCTGCCCTTGAGAAGGGGAGGAGGCTTACGGACCGAGTAGAGGTTTGATGCTGGGGCCGGCGCGTGCTGACGATCGGCACGGGTGGACGCAGGCGATAAGGGACGACAAGACGCGAAATGACACGACGGTTGAAATGGAGAGAGGCTGAGAGCTCGAGGTGGCGTAGTGAGCGAGGATGGCTGCCCTCAAGTCCTCGTAGAAGTCGGGGCCGGAGGGTGGCAGCCGGAGTCAGGAACGCAGTTGGAGCCTTGTAGATACAGAAGTGGTTGTCCAGCTCGACGAACCATATGTCCGGCATGTCGATGTCGAACTCCTGGACACCCTACCATTGCGGGACGTTTGCCGGACCACGTGAGGCCACGTCACTCTTGCCTTGGTAGAGTCGGTGCGTTAAGGCTCTCATGGCTGGGCTTGTGAAAGGCGGTGCGAAGAGGTTGCCGCCGTGGCCACGGTTTATTTAGATCGCGCAGTCATGCAGCCGCGGGATCTCGGGAGCGGCAGACAGCGCGGCTGCTCAAGTCGAGAGCGCTAACGTGTTCTTTTTCTCGCGCTCCCTGCTTGTGAGCCGTCTTCTTCTTCACCGGCTCTGGAGGCCAACGTTTATAGAACCTGCTTCAGTTGCCAAACTCTCCGCCTCCGCTGTACTCCCGAAGCGGCGCAAGAACGACTTCCGGTACAGGGGGCGCGACCGCAGCAACAGGCTCTATGTAGCAGACGACAGAATACAAGCGAAGGCGGCGGCTCACTTGCAGTTGCGACTATTTGCGCGCAAATATTGAGTGACGTAGCCAACCAATAATTTCCCTCTTCAGCCAGTCGTGCAGTTAATATCTCAGGACTGTTCGGCACTTGTAATGGGAGCTCGGTTGGCGCAGGCTCGCGTCAAGTGCAAGGCGACAAAGGTCAACGTTGCTCACTGATTAAACGCACCTTGCAACCGCTTGCGACGACAAAAAGAGTAGTTTTGACGCAGGTTCTATATACGTTGACTTTGACTGACTGTTTTCCTGGCTAGCAGAGAAAACTGAAAGGTTTTCGTAGGTTGGGAAGCAAATGTGTGCTATTACAGAATTTCGTCGGAGGCGCGGTCGGCGTGCAGTCTCGTGTAGCCGTGCTTATTATTGATTTTTTTTGCCTGCATTTCTTGCGGCGAGACCCTATGTGATTATGAAAATTGCAATTCAGATTAGATTATGGTAGACGCGTTCAGCTTAAGAAACAGCGGAGATACTAGAAAACACCGCTGCACATTGATTATTCAGGTCGCGAATGCAGCGGAGTGCATTTCATAAATTTTAAGCTCGCAGACACATCATAGTTAGTATAATAACATGTACAGATTCGGTTCTCAGTTCCCAGATAGGATTCGGCTCTCAGCTCCCATGATACTATAATTCGTACTGAAGGCTGAATCTTGCATAATGAGCCTTAATCATTCATTAAGAGGAAAAATAGCTCTTAATTTTGTTTCAGTCAGAATCAGAATCGGTTTTATTGAAAGTGAATAAAAAGATTACAGGCTGTTAATATGACTATTGGTTGGTATGATTAGTATGATTATATGGTCATTGTTATTGCCACTCTTCGATTACACTTTGAAGATTACCAGTTTTTATGTTCCTTCTTTTAAAAATTCATTGAATATTACAATGCCGCCTTATGTTTTTGATTGTGCAAGGACGTACCTCCTTTTTGTTTAACATAGGTGTGAATGCTCTCCAGTGCAACATTGTTAAAGCCCTATTCACAAGGCATTCCAGAAAGAATTTGGTTAGGTCGACTACATGTTGGCAACGCCAAGAGTTTCATGGCCCTGATAAGGCTGTATGCCTTTGGGCTCGCGATTCTTAAGAGCAGGCAATTCATCATCCATGCCGTGCTGTAGCGTGCCCCTTGAGGAGCTTTCGCCTTCGCTTGTTTTAGAGAACTTTCAATGGCAACTTGTTGAATAGGTGGTAACACACTCGGTGCTTCTTTGAGGTTGTAGTCGGATTCAGATATTCCAGTTTTTTTTTTAGCTCTTTCAGATTGTTTAAAAGTTTGCTTCGCCGAGACGCCGCTCGCACGGCTCTTTTTTGAAAAATGTTCAGTTTCTGCTGCCGCTGCCTTTGCCTACGACCTTCCTGGCCCACCTGTCTGGTCAACCTAAGTTTAAGCTTCGAGCAACGGCTACAGTTTGAGCTCTGTGTTAGAACTTCACAGCAGCTGCTTCTTCCTTCATACAGCAGCCCTCCTGCGCATACTTTTCGCAGCCCTGGCACACGTTCAGTGCGTCAACATGCGCGAGCACATCTGTCAGCTGTGACACAGCGATGACAACAGCTTTAAGGGATTTAGCCACACGACCATTAGCACTCACACTCATCTTGAGCGACTATGACGCATTTTTCAATAACCAGCGTGCTTTGTTCAGCCTTAATCGCGTAAAAGGCAAGAAAACTACTCTTCTCGTCATAATCGACAATTCTACGCCAACTCGTAGATGGCAAGAAAGCGTCTTCGATATCCTTCAAAGTGAGAACACCGCTATTCAAAGTCAAGTAAAAATTTCCTGCCGAATCTTGAGGTTCACAGCTTGACTGATTCGAAGATCTCTCTAGCACAAGCGTGTCCCGATCTGGCGTCTTCCTTTTTTTTCGTTTGCGCCTTTGAAAGATACGATGGCAGGTTGGGGAAAACTTTGGGCACACTCCCTTCCACAAGACTCCATTTACCCCTATCGATTTCGACTTTTTGCCCGTTAACAACGTGGGCGTACGTCTTCAATATGTCCTGGCAGTGGAAATGCACATCGCACGCTCGCGATTTGTCTGACAGCCTTTTGTCCAGACGAGGAATGGCCCGATCCCACGCAGCGCGTAGAGCCGGATCACGCGGGGCCCAGAAGATGGGCCTCGATTTTCGTTGGTCTTCTGGCCGCTTTTGCAGCCGGGCACGCAACACGTCGGCATTGCGGTCTGCCTGTGTACTGCAAAAATCCACACGACACGACCAGACACGACGCACGCCTCCACTTGTTTGCCCACGCCTGATGAAACTTGCTAGAGCCTGGTGCGACTACAGCGCCACTCGCCGCCGCTGCTTGCGGCGGCGCCGCGCAACAGCGACGAGTTTGAAAACTTAAAGAACTTCTATAAACGTTGCTGGAGGCAATAGTTGCGCCGCTACAAAACTATCGCCAACTTTAGTCAATGAGTACGCGCTACTGGGTGTGGGGCCAGAGAGGGAACAATTCTCTGTGTTCGCACGCACCGGCGCGCCACGAATGTCGTTTCGGAGGTGGCGCGCGGACTCCTCGGCAGCGCCACTATAGATGGTGCAGTTTGTCCAGTAAAAAGGGCGATAGAGAAGCCCAGCGGCCGCATGATGCACTTCTTAGAGAATTCACCGGGTCGTCATGCATTTTGGAAGCCACGCGCAGGCTTCGCAGGGGCGCTGCTAGTTGGCACCGAGTGTCGTGGGAAGCCCTAGTGAGTAGTGCCGCTGCAGCACACGCCCCATGCTGTATGTATGCGTAAGGTGTTTCGAGGGGGCAATACGTTGTCACGCTATGATGCTTTAATGCTAAGTGCATTACTGCCGACAGTCATCTTTTTAAATGGCCTCAAGGAGGTTCTTCCAAGAAACTTAATACTGAGTTAAGTCTAGCGAATCCGTTCTTTTTAGCCCATACCGATAAACTTTTGCGGTGAGTATAGCGCTTGTCATGTCTGCGTCCTTTCTTGTACGTGACTCATCGCGGCTGGAAGAATCAAAATGATGCCACTCTGATGCATGTTCAGGTAGTTATACTGGCTAAGAGAAATGTCTTTAGAATTAAAAATTTATGCACAATAGTGCATAATATTTAGTTATATTGGGCTGCACCAATAACTCAACACATAGCACTCGATATTACATAGCGGAGGGAAAGTTGCACTGCTGAAAAAAAACCGCAAATACTTCGAACACCATATCTTTCACCCCAAGCCTCTCGTTTTATTGCGGTAGCAATTATATGGACTCTCCAGGTGAATTGCCGCCGCCGGCGTCGTCATTGCCGTGGTGTTCCGTATAAAGCCCAAGTGTGAGAACATCGCGGCCGCGTGCAGTGAGCTTCATGTGCGAGCGAGAGCTTGCGAGGTTGAGCCGTGAAGGATGGTGGCTTGATGCGGCAGTGTCTTCTCGCGCTAGTAAGGCAGGAAGGCAGGGATGGTGCGCGCCGTCTTCTGAAGCGCGCAAGGGGGAAGGGCGCATCTCCTCAGGTTTGAGCGAGTCTCGTCCTCTACTCCAGCTGCGGAGGCTGAGCGCGGCCGCGCGCGTCTTATCTTGGAGGCAATCTGCGCTGGGTTCGAAGGCTAGCCTACCTGAGATAGCTGATGGCTTCGTGTGCGCTATGCTCTCGCGCGCCTAGTTCGCGTTGGAGAGAGAGGAAGCACGAGTGTGTAGAGCTACTGTATATGCTCCCCTTGGGGAGCAGAGTTGCGCATCTGATTGAACGCGCCGCTCGCGCCCCTATTCACCAAATCTGGTCACATGCGCAAAAAGTATCCTTTTGAGCGAAAGCCAACTTCAGGGCTGCGTCTGCGCCATAGTTTCTATGGCCTGCACTGCCGCCCGCCGATTCCACCTGGCCTTCGCGGAATGAGGCAGCAAGCACACTCGGCAGCTGAGCCGCGCCATATCCTGCATTCAAGAGGAGTGGCTTTTCTGCTTAACACGGAAGCGTCGGCGGGTAAGATGGCGGACCTATATGCGCAACTCTACTCCCGTAGGGAGCATATACAGTAACTCTGCACGAGTGAGGATTCGCGCGCCGCTGCTGCCGCTCTTCGTCAGGCCAGCGTTCTGACAGCGAGCGCCCGCAGTCATCAAGTGAGATGTGTCCGTGTTTGCCTGTGCGCGCGTGAGAACGTGCTTATTTAGTTAGTAAGCCAATGTTCACAGCCGTTGATGCTGATGAAACGAGTAACCTTACTTTCTATAGCTGTCTAATTATTTGCTTTCGGAATTAATGCTTCGCCTGTCTTTTATTACTATTTTTTAATTAGGAGCAGGGCCCCAGGCAACATCGCCGGTTAGCCAGCTTTTCCCTATCAATAACATCACGGCACCGGCCTCGGAAAGCCAGCGCTCCCTGCTTTTTGCTTTTTGCCTCGAAGTGCAGGCCCGGAACGTGACCTGCGAGACTTGGCGTATTGGCCGAGAATGTTTGGTTCAAGGTAGTCTTTAATCGATGCGCATTTGTTAAGTTGCTAAGCCGTAGCCTTGCCTGCAGAGTGGGAGCACTAAGACCTACCGCGTGCTCCGACGTGACGATTACGCGTTGGACTGACTCGTTTGAATTACTGGTGTCGCACAGTGCTTTCCTACTTCTTTCTTTCACCCACGGTTGTGTCTGCATAAGGGTTAGGTCCCGATTGGGGATTTTGGGTCGAGCGAGCGAAATTTCTCTCTTCCGACTGTGGGTTCCGCGGAAGAAGCCGCCAAGAAAACCAGACACAAAAAAGCCTCCTTGTCGGCAGCCCGCCAGTGTCTTGAGGCGCAGCACATTGCGTCCTTGTCGCAGCACCGTGCTGTGGTACAACGGGCAGATTCAGCACACGGCGCCGCTGATCACGACCGCGTACAACAACGCCCGGCTTCGCAACGTGACCGGCGACGCCGACGCCACGTTCAGCTTCGACGTGACCGCGCCGCGACCGGAGAAGAACGAGACCGTGGTCAAGCTGGGCGTTTCGAGCGACGAGGCCGAGCACATCCGCAGCCAGAACACGTACCGCGTGCTCCTGCCCAAGGTGCTGCGCTCCATTTTCTTCCCGCTCGTCTCGAGCCTCATGTGCAGCAATTTCGTCCTCTTCCCGATCGCCGAGAGGGCGCTGCAGGTGAGTTTGGCCTTTAGTTTGGCCTGTTCGGCCTAAAGTCCCTATATAGTAAAAGTACCGCCGTCTACTCTTTCCTCCGCCGTCTCCTCTACTAAAGCGCTTTTTTGTATTTACTTTTTGCTTGCGAAAGCAAGTCGACGGTGGCACCCCTAAAAAGTCCACGTTGAAGCTTTCAGGCTGGGCGCGCGCCGCCGCTGCTACCGGCGACTGCGCGGCTGCGCAGAGTGACTTTCAACATGGCTCTGAGGCGGAAAAACACAACATAGGAAGTGAAAGTGCGCGCTAGTAGTAGTAGTGGTAGTGGTTTATTAAGGAAAATGACGCCTATTTTAGCTGCCCAATAGGGAGCACGGCGCAGCGTCGCTATCTTCGTCCAATCGGAGATACAGGAGAGAGAGAAGCGGCGTTGATCAAAGGATGGCGGTACTTATCCTATTTAGGGACTTTAGTTTGGCCGCATTTGACCGGTTGCTCAGCGTTCGAGATAAGCGCGTCACGTTTATAGTGTATTGGTGAAAAAAAACAACATATAAATAAGATGGGAGCCAGGGTCGTTACTGGCGTATACGTAGCTTTAGGATATAGAGATAGATGTTTTGATTAGGAGAAAGAATATAGTCACGTTTACATGAATGCGACAGAAGTGTATGGAACTTCTTTTAGCGCATCACGGTAATCGCTACGTGACAGCGTTTACGTTTGGTGCACTTTCCTTACTCCGAAAAAAAAGAAAGAACAAAAGCCGGAGCCTGTTCCCGGCGACTTGGGTTCCTCCAGTCAGTGAAAGCGAACACAAAGGTAGGAATCTTAACTTTTCCTCTCCCCCTCAACTACGATACGCTGGCGTTTGCATTCACCACATGACATTTTCCCCCACCTCGAGCTAACTTCTCTTGTCTCATGGATCTCATTTGCTTTCCTAACGCATCATCGCCGTTTACATGGATGCGATGTACTAGGACTGCGATGCGACGCGCGACTTGTCGCATTCATGTAAACACCGCTTACAAAGCAGAGAAAGTCAAATGGTAGACCAACAGATGCAAAACCTGATAAGCTCTAGCAGGCTTTATGTGGCTGTTTGGCACCACTCTGCTTCAATGAGAATGCCATTAGAAATCATCATCACCACATTTGCAAATTTCGCCAAGTTGGCGTTTTGAACCATTCGGACAGGCCGTAGCAGACCTGTGAGCCAATCACAGCTGACAAGATGAGAATCTTAACAATATGGAGATATTCATAACCAAGTAAATATTGACGAAACTAATTACCTCTCCAGCTTACAAACAGGTCCAACCAGACATAAGCATTTCCAAATGCTTGCTGAATACCCTTTCCATACCAATTGTTTCAAAACAACATTTTTTCCCCATTAACTATAAGAGAATGACGTAACTTTCATCTGCGCATTATTGAAAATGCCTCACTGATTCAGTTTTTATCTGCAATTGAAACCGAATTACCACACCTGCAAAATTGCGTTATCTTTATACGTGATTGATTTACGAAACTATGCTTATTTTTTTCCTTTCTACCTTCACAAATTTTAAGTGTCATAGTATGTATTTTCTTTTTGTCTTCTAGCACCAATGTCACATTTACAGCGTTTTCTTGTCCTCCCCCCCCCCCCTTTTGGACTTATTAATCTATTGAAATTATTGTTCCAATTCTTTTCCTGTACCCGTCTGTCTATATTACTCACAGTTGTGTCAGTCATTTTACTTTAGTTGTAAGTAATCGTAATTCAATTTCTACCAGTATTGTATTACAATTTGTGTTATTCTTAATAGTATTTGCCCCACTGTATAGGCTCACCTGCTATCACACCCTTGTGATTGGCAGTATATTCAAATAAATAAATATGTGACAGTGCCTAGAATAGCAACACCTTTGGTCGGAGTTGAAAGGATGCTGATACTCATTTATTCACTTAATGAATATGCACCCCAAAGCGTATACGACGCCCCAACCGGCGATTGCTTTGTGTTGCCGGGGTACACCGGCGCGTACATGCTTGTGTTAGCGTTGCGGACTTGCAGAATTTATACAGTGGCGTAATGAAGTAAATTCTAGAAATACAGTATTGTTAAATATTACAGCACGTGCGTTTGCACGCTTTGGACTCTACCTGAAAGGTAACAAGTGCCCTGAGGTGTGGCTTAGCTAAATAGTTTTGGTGGCGTTTGAAGTCGAGCATTCCGGATTAGGGCTACACCAGCCAAAATATTTTCATTTTAGTCTTACAAGATCTCGCATTGACAAAACCTCGACAAAAGAGTGGTGAAATATCGTCCAATATTTGACATTTACGTGAGATGAGAGAAAGCGAGGGCCTATACGTCATAACGTTCTTTCACGGCGTAATGTTTTTCACCAACACTATATACGAGTTATTCAGAAATCGTCACACCTTGTGCTAGGCGAGAGCCACCGATTCGATAGGTGCCGATGTGTTTGTTCATGCGAAGCTTAGGGGCGTCCACGCTATGTTTTAAGTTTTCGATTTGTTCCGAAACCCCGTGGAGTGGTCTCGCAGAAAAGCTGTACTGCACCAGTTTCGAGTGTCCGACGAAATGCATTGGCTTGCCAGGTTATTTTTTAAATAATAAGCTGTTTCATGCACTACAGCACGAAAGTAACTGGAACGCCAGTGCATTTCGTCGGACACTTTGAAAATTATTATCTGAAAATTGGTGCAGTCCAGAGAATTCGTTCCAAGTGGAGCTCCCTAGGCACAATTTGTAGATTAAAATATGCACCGTAAAGTAACTAAAAAGGTAATTAGCGTAATTATGGTAATTATTTAATTAAGCATTTTTGATTTCTAGTAGAACTGCTTTCTGCCAGAGGCAATGTTTAAAAGTTTGGTGCAGCTAAAAAGAAGCACCCTATAAAAGAACGCTTGATCGTTTACGAAAGCAGTTTTTCTCTGAGATGTTACGCTTTAGACACTTTGGAGCTATTGAGACCTTTGTATTTAGGCTCTCTTCAACGGGCAGATTAGTCAGCACGTAGATGAAGGAAAAATTGCAGCGAGAATAGGTGATGTCCAAAACACGGCGAGCGTGACGTGTTTCCGGCTCTGCAATCACTCCCGATGCATGCAGCCAGAAAAAGCATAGGCTCGAGAATGCATGAAAATGCTGACGAAGAGCTTGATGTGCCACAGGTGAAGCACCTCCACCTGCTGACAGGGCTTAGCCCAGCGCTCTACTGGGTACTGAATTTTATCTTCGACTTCATGTTCTACATGGGTACCGCCGTCTTCGTGCTGATGCCGCTGGCCTTCTTCGAGGAAGGAGCGCTGTCCAGCACAGACATAAGTGAGTATAGAGGCACGTCAGCCCCTGTTTGGCGAAGCGGGATGCATGGAAAATGGCAATAAGAATTTCGCTACATGACCGAAATGTTACCCATCCAATGTGTCGAGAAGAACTTTGTCACACTTAAAAAAAGGAATGCCCTTTAGGGCTTATCTTGTCCTCAGGCAGTAGGAATCCTTCTCGTTTGCGTTACTTTTCTTTAAAGCTTTACGCTCTCCACTTTCCTGTCGAGAAGGATACGCCACGCGTATACGCGTATGTCATTCATGACCTGAATGTACCGGACGCTAAGCGTTAAAGAGCAGGTCTGCGCTATAGGAGAGGATAATGTTTTGGGGGCAGGGCACGGAGCAAGATAATTCAGAAGGAGGGGAAACTTACTCCCCTCTCCCGCGGTCAGATAGTGTAATGATTAGAACACGCCTCACGCTTTGCGAACTGGCGTACCCGACCCGCCATCTGTTGCTGGCAGTTAAAAACATTGTCGTCAACTCCAGTCAGACCCTCAAGATTACATGGTGAGCCGGCACGATCTCAGAGGCCGGGGCTTCGCGAGTCAGTTTCGTAAGATGCATGCCGAAGCACGTTAAAAGCATGTGCAAGGCGCTGCTGCGGTTACGAAATGGTACAACGTAACTAGCTGCGTGGCTTCGGTGACTGGGTGAGCAGACGACGTTCTGATTGGGTGAGCAGACGACGTTCGGCGGAGCGCTAGTTATATTTACTTGTTTTATCTAGGGACGTTACTTGTTTCGCGGACGCGGACCACCGGTTGCGCTGCACCACGAGCGTCGACCGACATTACCTTCGTGTCATCAACCGCACGGGGCTGGAAACCGGTTTCCTCGTCACCAAATGCACGACGCTAAATCATCGCTCTGTGGGTAGAGGGTACTCCCCAACAGAGGGTGGAAGCTTATCTTAGAATGTGCGAGACCAAAACACTGCCACGTTTTCCTGTGGCACGCGGACATTGTGCGAGCGAGTGCATAGTTGCGAAGCAACCACGGCACTGCGTGAGGCAACCTCACGAAACCAGGAGTAACTGGTTAGTGCTTTAATATTTGTTGGTTTTCTTACAGCCTCTATTAATCAATCGCAGGCTGAATTCATAGGCATATATTTTTTTCGGACGATTGGTTGTTATTGAACTGTCGCCTACTCTACGAACGGACTTATTAGTTCATGAAATCCAATCAAAAAGTATACACAGGAATATGGAGCCATGAATTGGTCAACACAAGCCAAGAAGGGAAGCTTAATTCAGCCAGAATACAACGTTGCGATAAGTTACTTCGCTTTGTTAGGGCGTATAAAGAGAAGTCTCGTTGTCAAATCCTTGGCTTTAGGCTGAAGCTTCCCTTGTTGATGCACTGTAAATCAATATGGCGCCGGGCGCTGGCTCTGTGGCGCGACAGTTGTTTCAGATTCCTGCAAGATCTGGCGAGCCTGCGGATCTGGCTACGACGGAAATGAGACGCTAATGTAAAGAACAACAGATGCGCTTGCGTTTGATACCTTGTTTGTACTCTATAGATTGCTTAAACCTGATAAATAAAGTGTTGCCCGATAGACGGCAGTGTTCGAACGCATACCGTAACTGGAGGTCTGCAGCGCGTCTGCGCCGGTTTTTGTCCTGCCCCGGCATTTGTATCTTTTTATCCTGACGTTCCATTACCTTGCTCAATGTCACGACTGCATGAAACATACGATTCTATGTTTCTGAACAGTTATCTTTTTCTCTGAATTCACACGAAAGTTTTCATATATTCTTGCGTGATTTTGTAATCGTGTTATTCATGGGCACCTTTGTCATCGCATTTTTGCTTCTCCGTCATACTATTACGTTACAGATGTTCTGCTTTTTTTCATTATTCTCCGTTCATTGTGTAAAAAAATTTCACGTATAGGACGTAGTGAGCTGCCGCCAAGGCCGCGATGCTGTTGGCAGCCACTAGAAATAAAACAAATCTAATCAAATCAAATTGTAAACGTACAACGTTTCCTACAAGATAAGATTAGTCTGCTCACTAGGCTGTGTGAACTCACGTGACAGATGTTCTACTTTTTTTAATTATTCTCCGTCCATTGTGCAAAAAAAATTGACGTATATGACGTAGTGAGCTGCCGCCAAGACTGCGATGCTGTTGGCAGCCACTAGAAATAAAACAAATCTAATCAAATCAAATTGTAAACGTACAACGTTTCCTACAAGATAAGATTAGTCTGCTCGCTAGCCTGTGTGATCTGGCGCTGCTGTCGGTATACGTACGGAAAGCTCGTGGTTCCGGCGCCCTTATTAAAATCTACGTGCTCTTGTTGCTGGGTTTATGCCATGCATTTCTATACATTGAACATCAAGCACAATGTCGAAAAAGTACTGCAATCCCGTCGTCCCTTTCACTCTTTGTCAAATGTTAATTATACGGAAAGTTAAGTCGCCAGTCTTGCCTTCCCGTGATAAAGAGTCTCTTCTTCTTTGTGACAGGTCTGATATTTGTGCTGAACCTTCTACACGGATACGCGGCGCTGCCGCTCATATACCTCACCTCCTTTCTCTTCGACAACCCGGGATTCGGCTTCACTGCGCTTTCTATCCTCATGTTCGTCGTCTGTAAGTTCTGCATGCTTTATGGTAGTTAGAGCTGTACCATCTCTCTTAAACGATGCCTTTTGTGGACCTTTCCGGGCTTGGTTCACCACGGGTGCTACCGCTGCTGTCTTGGCGAATAGCTCAAACAGGGGAGAGCACTCGTATATATAACGAAGGGGCTGGCTGTGTTCTCTATACTGAATTACGCAGTGAAACACCAAACGGTACCTAAATATCCTCAGTGTTATAAATATACGCCTTCCACGGCCGAATTATTTTGTTAAAGCTAAGCGCTCTACGTTTCTTTCCCGTGGTTGGCATGTTTCCATTCCCAGGGTTGGTTTCTCGCCGAGTAAAGTGTGGGCCGACCCTGGAGAATGATTAATAGCTGGTGTCGAAAACATGACTATACACAATGACGTGTTTCTGGCTCGACCAATATTTCCGGAGTATGCAGCCCGCAAAAGTAAGACCTTCGAGATCGGATTCCTCTAATTCAGAGGTTAAAGATCGCCGCGGAGGCGGGGATTTGGACACCATGCAGGTGCGCCGATACTGTAGACAGTGTAATCACAGTCTCATGGGCCATGCTATGAGGGCCTCGGTGTCTAGCCGCCTTCACTTACGCGTAGGCACGTTATCACTATCCTGCTATCCTGCAAGATGCTATGCAGAATACGGACAGGTATAGCGTATAATTAACTGCATCACGAAAGTTTCGTTTCGTATAGATTTCAATAAGTGCGTCGAGTCTGCATACTTTTTTTTTCTATTGCGATAGCGATTTAAACAGCCGCTCGAGGCACGTTGCGCCGCCGCAGTTTTCTTGAATGTCCTGCTTGTGACGGCGCATGCGTGTCCCGCGCGTGGAGGATTAGGAGGGCCTACAGATACTCGGAGACGCGTTTGGCTCCAAAAAGCGACGATGCAAAGTGGACGCATCGTCCGGCTCCGCTCAGTCAGCTCGGCCGGAAGTATACTGTTCTGACTTCCACTGCTGACATGAGGGTTGTGAGCAAGCATATTAAAGTTCCTTCTTAAGGCCGATCCACATGACGGACCAAATCACTCTTTTGGACCGCGGTCCGCGCATCACGTGATAGGACGTCAGCAGTTCGTGCGGACCGCCGTTGGTCCGCGCAAGACCGCGGCCCTCGCGGTCCCACAATTCGCCGAGGCTTTTCCCTCTTCAGTTTTGGCGACGGACCGCATGCAAAGTGCAGAAATTTTCGCGTAGCCAACGAATGTTGTTTTGCAACACAGTGTCTTCAGCCAAATCCAATCTAGTTTTCGGGTCATCAAAAGCCAGCAAAAGCTCAGCAGACGGCACCAACGCGCGATACATGCGCGGCGCGGGCGCGAGGGTTTGGCATGGGTTCGCGAGTTTGTTGAGTCGAGAGCACTGCGGCCGAGAGTGTAGCTGGTTGGTACGCTCTGTCAACCTAGTGGACATGTCCATTTCGTCTGCTGTTGAAGTTCTGATTGGCTGGGCTGGGCTGCGCTTTAGCAGGAGCCACGCGCCACAGCCAATCAGCACTTTAGTAGCAGACGAAATAGACATGTCCACTGGTTGGACTCTTACAGAATACCTCCCCAAGTCTATATAGTAATTTGCTACCAACAGTTTGAGACCAGCAGTGTCAGTTTATCGTGGCGCGCCAAAATGAAAATCGAATCGCCGCTGTCGGTGGGAAATACTGAGGGTGGTCTCGACTCGCAGCTTCGATGGGTTGCCTGGGCGAGGTGTTCATGGAGCACTACGCGAGCGAGGTGGACAGCGCCTTCCTCTCGGCAGTCGTCGGCACCGCTCGCCAGGTGGTGCGACTGCTGCCGTCTTGCTCCTACTCGCGCGGCATGACCAAGATCTTGCAGCTCGCCTCCGAGAACTACGTCTGCCGCGTCGGGGGCCCCGAGCTTGACAGCCAGTGCGACAGCAAGGTCTCCGAGTCCAAGCTCTCGCTACAGCAGTGCTGCCGCTGTGAGTGCCCTTCTCAACGTTCACTGCACTCTCTTTGTCACCTGCGGGAGTAAAACAAGTGCAAAACAGCGTTTGTCACGGAGGCTGGACCCCACCAGTCCGAGGTGTCGTGAAGTGTGGCCAACGTTTTAGGGGATGTGGCGAATATTCCAAGTTTTGAACACGCAGAGTAGTTGCGTAATATTCGAAACGTATTAGAAACTTTTCAGTTATCCGGCACCCGAAATACGCTTACTACACTTCATGACGTCTTGGCTGGTGGCCCAGCCTCCGTGACGCATTGTCACATTGAATGCGTTGAATTGCTGTACGTGACACATTGAATATATCAATAGAATATTGCACAATATCTATTCGCATTCGAAAACGCACTATTCATCCGGCAATCTATTTCTGTTGATTTCTCAAAAGCATTCCGTAGCATTGATAATATAATACGTTTTTGCAAATTAGAGAACTATGGCACAACTGGTCCAGCACTGACACTCTTGCAGCGATTTCTCCTTAACAGGATTCATGTCGTTACTGTTAATAACTATACGTGCGTGTAATCCTGCCCCTATTAACCGAGGTCTTTCGCAATACGAGGCACGTTATTATTTTTAATCTACATCATTCACGTGCCAGTTAGCCTCAAATATTGTCCCTGATATTTTACGTGGATAACCCGATTTCTCATAATTCCGATTCTGTGACTCATTTTTAAACTGGAAGCTGTCTCGAAGAGTGGTGAAAATTTAATAGATTATCTGTTTGTGCATCCAAAACTAGCTTCATGCTTTTCTACTCATGCGAATAATGAGTAGAAAGGAAAAAAGAAAAAAAATTGCGCACTATTATTTGCCTTTATGTAATCGCTAAAGTAATTTCTTTAGGTGATCTTACATCCTATCTAGGTGTTGACACCCACTTGAACTTATCCGATCCTATCCCGCCCATTTGTAAAAAAGATTTCATATGGCATCACGGCGCTCTTAAAACCTCGAAGGTGTTTTACCATAGATACTCTTATTGCATTGCTTTTTGCATTCATACGTAGCCGTCAACTAAGTTACTTCATTATATCTTCTGAAAACTAATATTCTGACTATATTTGGCATTCGAAAAAAAAACTGCAAAAGCAAGCAGTGCGCATTGTGACGGCCGCTACGCGACTATCGCCGACTCATCCCATTTTCATCCAACTAAACATTGTTGCTATTTATGACCTCTATATTTACAGATTTTCGGCGCGTAATAACCAACTATTGCCTAAAATAGATACCAATTATAGTAAGATAATCATTGTTTTTTTCATCGAATTCATTATGGTGTAGATTTACACTTGAAAGAAATAATGCCTATTCATGTATATAAGCGAAAGCAAAAATTCTCTCCTTTAATGTTCAACTATTTTGTTCGTGAAACTGTTTTTTTTATCCTGTTTTTGTTATTTCTTACATACTGGCTCTGTCATTTTCCTCTATGTTCGCTTTAATGTTTTAGTTGGAAGTATGATCATAGGAGGTAGAAAATAATAGAGATTGAAAAAAAATCTATTCGGTATTTTCACATATCCGAGAGTAACCAAATATTTCGCAACAACCAACCCACAATCTGGCTACTGTTTCCCGTCTGCGAAAAACAAAGTATCACAAATTATCAGACGTGAAATAAAGACAAAAGCTTTTGAAACAGTGCAGAAACAAAGTGAGCAATGTAAGCTTTTTTCAGTTTCGCGGAGGAAGCCTACATGACAGCCTGTCGTTTTAGTTCGTAGTCCTTTCATTCGGTGTTTTTGGCAGTTTTCTCGCTAGCACGGTTATCTTTTATGCTACAATAAACGATGTCCTTGTGGGCGAGGAAAAACCAGACTGTCGTTGGTGCCTGGTATCCACAAATTATATTTTACCAGGGCGCGCTCAATCAGGCGGGAGGGGGGCCGAGCGACGCTGGCGTTCGATCTTGCAACCGCCGATTCCACTGTTCGCGCACCGTAAAAGTGCTGGGCGTGTTGTTTTTTTGTTGTCGGATCACTGTGGCACGTAGTAGCACGCTACAGGGCCCCCGTCTATCAAGGAAGCCGCGGGAGCGGAACGAATGGCGAAGAGCGGATGGTGGTGGTGCGAAACGCAAGCGGCAAGTAGGACTGGTCCGGTCGGGAGGGAATGTGACAGCGGAAGTCGCTAGATCGTCAGAGTAGGAAGGCTTCCGATGGTCGACGGAGCACCGTATCTTTCCGCCCTTGATGAGCAACGGAAAGTATTTAGGGGCACGCTTGAGTATTTTGAACGGCCGATCATACGGGGGCCTTAAGGGAGGACGCACATCGTCGTGGCGCACGAAGACGTGCGTGCAGTTCTGAAGGTCAGGGTTGACGTATGCACGACGGGAATAACGTCGTTGTCGGGGGGGGGGGGGGGGGTACGACAGTACGCATAACGCTGCGTAGACTGTAGGCGTAGTTGGAAATGTCAGCAGGTACGGTGGCCGAGTCGTGGAAGAATTCGCCAGGAACTCGGAGCGGTGCCAAACGGAAGCTCGGTGGCGCTAGAGGAAGAGTCACTGTGAAGAGCTGTGCAGATGCCAAGCATAACGTGAGGAAGGCGGTCGATCTATGATGAAAGAAAAGTCGAAGCCATGAGTGAAGCCTTCAGTTGGCAGTGAATACATTCGATGATCCCATTGGATATCGGGTGGTAACAGGTAGTCGTGATGTGACTCACGCCGATGAGCCGAGACGGATTTGTGAACAGTGTTAAGTCGAATTGACGACCACGGTCGGTCGTAATGTTGGAAGGCACGCCGTAGCGGCTAATACAGAGAGTGATGAGTGTTCGAGCTATCGACTTCGCCATTTTGTCCAGGAGGGGCATCGCTTCAGGCCACCTGGTGAACTTGTCAATGCAGGTTAACAGGTAGCGGTGGTTCTCGCAGGGAGGAAGGGGGTCGGCAATATGGACGTACAGATGGCTGAAGCGTGCGTCCGGGGACGGGAATGTGCCAAGAGGAGTCGCAGTGTGGCGATGCACTTTCGGCTGTTGGCAGTTGAGGCACGCTCGTCACCAGCGACGATCGTCTACGTTGATACTAGGCCACACATAACGATGAGTGACGAGCCCCTGTGTTGCGTGAATGCCAGGATGAGCCAAAGAATGGAGGGCATCAAAGGCGGTATGGGCGAGGCACGTAGGGACGAGGACGTCCAGTCGCTGTATCACAGATGAGGGGCATGTCGTAGTCAGGGAGCAAGATATCTTCAAACACCAGACCGCTCGGCCAAGCAGCTAGAGCTCTGGGCGGCAGCCACGGCCGTAGAATCGATGACCAGCCTGTCGGGGTCCGTTGCAAGAATGGCGGCGCAAGAAGGTGCGTCGGTAACGGCGTTGGATTTTCTGCTGACATGACGAATGTCGCTGTTGCATTCGGAAATGTAGGCGAGCTGTCTGATTTCACGGGGAGCGTAGGAGGTGCTGCTCTATGCTTGGGCGGCTGTCATGGGTTTATAGTCAAGGGGGACATGAAAGGAGCAGCGGTAATAGTTGGCGAGGCCAAGAAATTTGCGCAGTTGCCTGGTGGTGGATGGCTGAGGACACTCATGGATGGCTGTGACACGGGTTGGGAGTCGACGAATGCAGTGTACGTTGACGCGATGGCAGAGGAAATCCAACTCCGTAACACCAAACTCGCTGTTCCGACCGTTAGCGGCAAGATCAAACTTGCTGAGTCTTGGGAGCACTTGACGTAGGTTGAGCTGGTGAGCTTCGGCAGTGGTGCTGAAGACTAGGATGTCGTCAATATAGGTAAAGCAGGACGTCAAGCCACGTAATACCTGGTCAACGAATCGCTTACGAATACCGCATTACGAAGACCGAAATGCATGCGCAGATATTCGAACAGACCGAACGGTGCTATAATGGCGGTCTTAGGAATAACTGAGGGTTCCAAGGAATCTGGTGGTAGGCTTTCACCAGGTCGACCTTGCTGAAAATGGTGCAGCCGAGCAGCGCCGACGTAAAATCCCGGATGTGGGGAATTGGCTACCGCTCCGGGACAGTGGCCTTGTTAAGCCCTTGGTAATCACCGCACGGGCGCCAGACACCGGTCTTCTTGGGCACCATATGGAGTGGTGAGGCCCAAGGACTAGAGCAGGGATGAATAAAGCCAAGGTCAAGCATGTGTTCAAACTCCTTTTTGATGACAGCCAGACGATCCGATGCGAGGCGACAAGCCCGAGCAAACACGGGAGGGCCAGTCGTGATGATATGATGCGTCAGACTGTGAGCGACCGAGGACTAAAGGGAGGGTGGTCGGAAGATGCCTGGAAGCTCGGCAGGGACGACTGACCAAGGGTAGGGAACAACCGTGTGCGCCTGGGGAAACCATAGTGGTGGAGCGCGACAGGAAACGCCTTGGCTGGATAAGTTCCTCTCGGAGTCCGGGATGCGTCTGTGCCGCGTGTCTACGATGAGCTTGTAGTGCCAGAGAAAGTTGGCTCCGATGAGGCGGTGGCGCATGTACAAAGATCCAGCGAAAGGTACGTCTGATGCCGATGTCAAGAGTCACCGACTTTTAGGGCCCATTCACACTTGCGACTAGGCGAGGTCGCGCGACCAAGTTGGTCGCAAAGCGACCAGTCGCAAGTAGTCGCAAATGGTCGCTTTTCTCGAAATGCGACCGTTTCGGGCCAGTCGCTCACTGCTCGATTTTTCAGTCACGTGACCACAGTCGCAGAACAGCTGAACCAATCAGATGCGAAGGAACAGGACGTCCGTATACGCTGACGCTTATTTTACGCGGCGATGACATTTCAAGCAGACGTGAACGGCATATCGTGATACATTTCGGTTTAGCGACTCGTCTGTCGCATTTGTAAGTGTGAACATCGTTCGTCTTGAGTAGTTTTCTGGTCGCCAGTCGCAATTGGTCGCGCGACCTAGCCTAGTCGCAAGTGTGAATGGGCCCTTAGTCGTAGGTCCGGATGGTTAATCTGTTGACAGCCGTGAGAGAAAGTGAGTCGAGAGGACGGCGTCGCTCAGCCAACGTACGAGGAAGAACGCAGATATCGGTGCCAGTGTCGACGTGATAATGGACTTTGGTGACACGATCCACGGTGATGTGGAAGAGGCGACTGGATCTGGGGCCGGGAACAGCGATCGCCGCCACTGTTCGGCCCGGCCTTTTACCGCATAGGAGCAGTGCTGGTGGCCCTGGTTTGCGTGATAGCCGTAGCGTCGGTGGTAACAGCAAAGCGTAACGCATGCTAGAGAACGGGATCCAGAGGGATTGAGGCTGGGGCGGCGAGGTCGTGACGACGAACGCGACCGGTGTGTTGGGACGGCAGCGACCTCAGCTGTCAGTCGCTACTTGCTGGGTGAGCTCATCGTTAGCTTCGAGGAGACGCGCATAGCTGTTGCCAGCAGCTGAGACGTGCAACGGAGGGTCACGAGGGCAATGAACTGTGGCCACGGAGGGAAAGCCGACATCCACAATTTTGTTGGCCAACTGAGCCAGAGATTCTAGTGTCGTGAATGAAGACAGCGGTCAGTATCATGTGCAGCTGCGATGGAAGGCGCTGCAGGAAAAGTTCCTGTAGAAGTGCGCTGTCCGCTGAAGGAGCCAGGCCTCCAGCCAAGGCTTGTATGCGACGCAATAATCGGGAGGTTCGCAGTCACCACGCTCCTCCACTGTAAGAAGTTGCTGTAATCAATGCTGCGTCGTTTCAGTATAGTGCGCTGGATGAGCGTCGCCTTCACAGGAGCAGTCGACAGGCGGGGAGCACAGAACATCGCAAACAACCGCAGGCACTATTAGGTGGTAGCGCTCCAATGGTGCACGTGGTCGAACATGGACAAGTGCGAACTGAGGCTGTGATGGCAGAACAACTATTCGATGGTAATGAACCAAAAGTTCCGAGGCAGACGAATAGAACTCGGGGAGCTTGAGAGTGGAGACCTCGGGGTCGCGGGGTGGTGGCGCTGATGACGGTACTTGAGCAGAGGAATCCGAGGCCATGGCTTACTGAATAGTAGGCGAAGTGCGAAGGCAGCGGGGCTCGAGCTCCTGGCTGTGGTAGGCCTAGCGAAGCGGCTGAGGCAAGTGTAGGGCAGGAGCTGAGAACGATGACGTGAAGTCTGGAGTAACCAATTTGTGGGAGAGGAAAAATTTAGAGCCCTTCCCCTGTCGAGAAAATGGGGGCACAAGAGAAGCTTGTGGCCAGAAGACAGTGTCGCAAACGTTCCGCTTCGTTTAGCCTAAACTCAGGGTCGGCGGCTCTTCGCTGACTTTGGCCTGAACACCGCGTTCATCGAGTGTGATACAATTGTTCATGTTTGTCTGTGCGCGCTGACACTATGCTCGTTAATTTAGTTAGGAAGTGAATGTTTGCAAGTTTATACGGCCGCTGTAACTACTATTCTTACTTACGTCTATTATTTGCTATCGGAATCGATGCTTCACCGTTCAGGCGAAGCTGCAACTTTTTTTGATATCGCCGCTGAGCATCCCATTAAAAAAAAACGATGTAGCTGGCGCTCGCAATTCGTAAAGTTCGAAAGTGAAGAGTTACAACTTAGCACTGTTTTGTACTTTGTTCATATTCCTGGTCATATTTTTAAATTAGGAATATGTGTTAAGATAAAAATATAATATGGTATAATAAGCTGTATAGCCAACATTTACTAGCCCTCGCCGACTCTGGCCATGTTCGTGCATTTGCGATAGGCGTATCTTGTATCTTAAGATAAACGATACTTCAGCGGATGTATAAAAGATAGATATTGATACACGTCTTTCTCAATGCATTATGATACAGATACATGATACTCCAGTCTTATGATTGTATCTAAAATACATGTATCTTTGATACTGCCAAGCCCTGGTACTCAAATGAGAGGTTCAGCCTTGTCTTTGTCTTCCTTTCTTGTGTCAGTGTTTCTTATTGTGCTAAGTTACTTGTTCAGTTATTTAAAACCTACTAGCCCAACAATTAACTATTATTCAACATACTAATCGTACCCGTCACTGTTATTGAGGAATGTACAGCAGTGTGCATTATTATAGCTTTTTTTTTGGGGGGGGGGAGGAGAGGGGAGGTGGAGGATGACACATGCAGAAAACGTTTTCACGATGGTTTTGCAGACGTCACCAGCCCAGACCGGATGGAGTACGTGATCTACCCATTCGACGTGCATCCTTACTCGGCCTTCTACGAGGTCGTCACCCTGTCCGTAGAGGGCGCCGTTCTGTTGGCGCTGCTGGTATTGCTCGAGTACCATATAGCAAAGATTGATCAGGCGCTGAGCGCGCTTGAACCGGAGGTCTACGCTGACAACTTTGTACCCTTCTCGTTGAAGCCTGGAACGTTGCCGAAAATCACCGTATCGAAGAGCGTGAAGGTAAGTTCATAATCTAAATGGTAGCGAAGATGTACAGCAATCATAATCATCATCGTCATGGTAGCGCTATTTCGTACCCGTATCCAAACAAAGGCATAAACCGTTATCATTGTATTCGATCCTCGCCCGCCTCCGCCAGCCTTTCAGTTCTTTTGGTAACTAAGCTGTTATTCTAATCATCATCATCAGCCTATATTTATGTCCACTGTAGGACGAAGTATTGTCCCTGCGATCTCCAATTACCCATGTCTTGTGCGAGCTGATTCAAACTTGCGTCTGCGAATTTCCTAACTTCATCACCCATAGTTTTCTGCCTTCCTCGACTGCGCTTCCCTTGGTATCAATTCTGTAACTCTAATGGTCCACCGGTTATCCATCCTACGCATTACATGGCCTGCCTAGCTCCATTTCTTCCGCTTAATGTCAACTAGAATATCGGCTATCCCCGTTTGTTCTCTGATCCACACCACTCTCTTCCTGTCTCTTAACGTTACGCCTACCATTTTTCGTTCCATCGCTCTTTGTGTGGTCCTTAACTTGTTCTCGAGCTTCTTTGTTAACCTCCAGGTTTCTGTCCCATATGTTAGCACCGGTAGAATGCAATGATTGTACACTTTTCTTTTCAACGACAGTGGTGAGCTATCCAGTCAGAATTTGGCAATGTCTGCCGTATGCACTCCAACCCAATTTTATTCTGTAAATTTTCTTTTCATGATCAGGGTCCCCTGTGAGCAATTGACCTAGATAAACGTACTCCTTTACAGAATCTAGAGGCTGACTGGCGATCCTGAATTCTTGTTCCCTTGCCAGGCTATTGAACATTACCTTTGTCTTCTGCATATTAATCTTCAACCCCACTCTTACTTTCTCGTTTAAGGTCCTGAATCATTTGTTGTAATTCGTCCCCATTATTGCTCAATAGGACAATGTCATCTGTAAACCAAAGGTTGCTGAGATATTCGCCGTTGATCCTCACTCCTAAGCCTTCCAAGTCTAAGAGCTTGAATACTTCTAACCATGCAGTGAATAACAATGGAGATATTGCGTCTCCTTGTATGACCCCTTTCTTGATAGGTAACTTTTTACTTTTTTTAGTGAAGAACCAAGGTAGCTGTGAAATATTTGTAGATATTTGCCAGGATATTCACGTTATTCTAATACCAATCATTTAGTCTGTTTCATTACATTGTGTGGCCTGCGCTCTTGTTTATCGATGATAATGGCTAAGATTTATTGATATCCTCTTTCAAATTGGTCTGTGACAAATAGTTGCTTAGCCGGCTTGAGCTAATCAGGTATGCTATACATGTTTTTTATTCGAGAATTTTTGTATAAATCTTTTATCTTTTTTATTCCTCAAAACTTCTCTCTCTACCTTGCACCACTACCGATGCCTGTAACGGATCCGGTCGTATCAATCTCTTCCCTGCTTTTTTTCCAGCATTATTCTAAACGTGTCTTGCTTATCTCGACTGCTGAACAGCTAATGGTTCCCTTGGCTTTAAATCCCAGCCCTTCCGGAAGGTTGGGGATTAAAGTCTTCTCCACCTTGCGGTATCACGCAGAAATCATTTGCCGTATTCTGGAATGTGTACATAAACCATGGTTATCTCTGGGGTGATACCGTGGGATTCCATTAGGATGTGCTCAGCAGTGTCCGGCTTTCTGAGGCAGCCGACACGCGCCGCATCTTGTTGGGTATATTTGTTCCAGTGTGTTTTTGTCCTTAGGCAACAAGCTCGACTGTCAAATAGCGAGGTACTGCCCTCGGTGTTATCGTAGAAAATTTCTCTTCTAATTTCCTGCTTGCCTTTCTCGTCAATCTCCGTGGTCTTTGTTGTTTCTGTCTCGGCAAGAGCGCCATATGCCTCGGTTCGCTCTCTAAACCGCGCTGCCATCTTCAATGAAATCTCCAATTCCCTCATATTACTTAATATCGTTTGTGACATGGTCGGCAGCTTCGTTTTAAATGTCTTTGTTGGCTTATAAGTTTGGGTGGCAATACTTTCTACATTACTCAAAGGACAAATTCCTATAGAAAGTTCATTTAGACAACTTTTGAGGCTGTACACAAACAGTCAATACGAAATGTCTCAACTTTATTACCGAACTACCTTTAATTCTTTGAAATAGCGAAATAGACGATAAATGGGAAGCTTTTTAAATATTTTCTTGGAAGTGCAGAAAAATGTCTTTCGGAATGTTTTCTTGACCTTTTTGAAGGCTCAGAGACAGTCGGTAATGTCGTTTAGGTTTTTATAGATTTTCTTTGCCGTGTGCACCAGTTGTGTCCTGCTAAGTGGCAGATGATTGGCACGAACAGTAAAAAAAGGCGTGGCAGAGTACATAATTTAGCATACAAAATGTCAGTGCTGCGCTTTCATTCCGCTATTTAATTGTGTGGAGATGGTTGTATTAGCTCTCTGAACATGACTGCGCAGACGATCAGTTGATCGTCTACGAGGCAGTGAAATTGCTTGACATCGGTCATGTAGTGTGTGAGTCAGCCTCGGAGATCCTCGGCTGGCAGTTCTTTTCGGAAGCCATAATCGTGAACCAGGAACCTATCAATAACCACCGACGCAGAACTTCTTCAGCGCAGCTCATGGCTGATGCTGTCTGTGGGTGTAGCATTAGCCAAGTTTGACGCTTAGAAAAAAAATGATATAATATGAGTTTTTGAGATCCTTGCGGTGTTCGGTCGTCTGTCATCTTCCACCACCGAGATAGTTGCTGTGCACTAATTTCTTTGTTAATTTTAAAGAACAATTTAACCAATAAAACAATCAACAGCTCGGCTAACGTTATCTAGGACACCCAGTATAATTATTGGAACACTCGCAATTTTCAATGAAAGCGAGCCCAGCCTGCCAAGTTATGGCTACCCTCAAAAATAAACTTGCCGGTAAAGAGTGTTCATCTACTGTTGTAGAAAGGCCAAGAACAGTTATTGGAGCGTTTTCAGGCGTGGTTTTCTCACTGCTTGAAATTACGGGCTGATGAGCGGCATCGCTATTTGCAGTCCGGCAAGGATGTGGACCCGGACGTTGTGGAGGAAGACCGCTTGGTGGCCACCTTAATCAAGGATCAGGCGCGATTCGCTGACCCTAAACTAGTAGCAGCCGGCTTACCGAAGGAACAGGCTCCAGTCGTCGACACAAAACCAGTGCCGGCCGATGAACAGGCGCCAGTGGCTCGCCCAAGATCAACGCCGGGCAGCTTAGCCAACACGCAGCTGCAAGTCGCTGACGCAAAAGCAGCGGTGGCTGGCTTAGTCAACGCACAAGCGCCACTCGCTGACGCAACACGAATGTTAATTGTGCAGCGCCTGCACAAGACGTACGGGTACGTCGAACCCAACCCGGTGCTCCAGGTGAGTATTCACGTATAGTGATTACGTGTGATGGATAAGAGGAGTGTACGCCTTGAAATGTACAGGGTGTCCCAGCTAAAAGTAGCCAACGTTTTAAAAACGACGGAGTGTGCTAGGAGGCTAAAACCAACTCAGTGGGGTTGAGGATCGCGTGCCCTGGTCTGCGGTATTTTTTTCGTTTTGAAAAGTTTTAAAAAGTTAGGCGATTAGTTTATGGTAATTAGCATAAACTAATCGCCTAACTTTTTAAATATTGACTTCACCAAGAAACTGTCAATACGAAAGTTGTAGATCACATTTAAAAATGGCTTACTCAAGTGTTTGCAATTAAGTACCATTGATCGAGAGTCTTGCAATTACCTTTAAAGAAAGCCTGCGAAATACAAAAACAACCGCGTGATAGCGCTACTATTTCAGCGCCCCTATCGTTCTTAAGAACGATAGGCAGAAAACAGCACGTTGCAGACGGGGACAATGGAAGATACTCCCTAAGGCGTACTTCGCTAACGCATAAAGCATCACGGCTGCAAGCCAGTTTCTGGTCGACTGCAGAGAATGGACGCTTACTTCGTTTGATAGTCGGGAACCAGCCGCGGTAGGTCCTCAGCTATGGCATTCTGCTTCTGAACATGTGGTTCCAGGTCGCGTACCAGTTGGCTGGCGCGGAACCTAAAAACGCTTGTCTACCATGCTTTTGGCGCCCGTTAATTATTTCCAGGTTGTCAAAACCACACTACGACGCTTTTAAATCCACGCAATGTGTTCCCACGGGACGTTAACACCCAAGACAATTAAATCAAAATTGTGGTGAAGCGATATCTGAACTAATTCTAGAATGGCTCCTCTCGAAATTGCATGAGCATTAATGGTAGCTCTTCGTAACAGTGTAAAGGCACAAACTAAAAATAGACAAATCACTGTGCATTCATATACATGACACCCATTTGCCTGTCTTGTCTTATTTTAGTAGGCTGAGATGGCTTCAACCTTACGACCACCTTAAGACTGCCGAGAACACCGTGTTTTGCGCTATATCGCATTGACCAAAGTGCCTTTTGTAAACGTATGCCTCACGTGAGTCGACTGTCCACTGCTGTTTGCGATCGTGTGCAGGGCCTCAGCTTCACGGTGGCCTACAGGCGAATGTTTTGGCCTGCTTGGCGTCAACGGCGTGGGCAAGACCACGACGTTCCGCATCCTCACCGGCGACATTCTGCCGCACGCTGGTGATGCCTATATCGGCGCGTGCTCACTTGTGAAGAACACGAGAGAGGCAAGAGCGCGCTTCTGTAGAAAACGAGGCTGTGTTACGTCTATTTTAATATAACTAGGAACTTCCATCACTGACTACTAAGCTGTAGTGAGTGCACTGCGTCGATTAAAGGGGCCCTGAACCACCCCTCGGTCTTGGTGAAATAATATAGTCCGCGGGTATACCATACGCTGCTGTCAATATCTCAGCCAAGTTTTGCTGTCGTACGCGGTGCGTGGAGCTCGCAAGCGGAGCGCGAAGTTAACTTTCTCTCAAACGCTCTCGTATCAACAAAGGCCATGATACTCACTATCGTCTCTGTGCTTTATTACGTAATAACGCACATTCCAATAGGCGGTTGCTATTGGTCGCTGCGGTCGGTTACACCGCGGCCGCCGCGGGGTGCCGCCACGAGTCCACTGGCTAAGCGCACTGCGGCTCGCTGAGGACAACCGCGTTTGGCTTAAGTTTAGCGCGTCGTAGCCTCCAAAATTGGAAGTCGTGGCGTCTACGTTCACATCCAAACTGAAATTTGAACTGCGCGCCACGGTGACGTTTCGAAGGCGGAGCGTTGTGGCCCCGCCAAACTCCGCCGTAGCCGTGCAAGGCATTGAAGGAAGGGGGAGCACAGCGGATGCCGTGTTTGATTGCCAATAACTCCGCTTCTGCTGAACGCATTGAAGTAGTATTTGCGGCAAAGTATTTCGCAAATAGCCTATTTTCACCTTTTTATTTCGCCACTTCGATAAAATTGGTTAAGGGCCCCTTTTAAACTTTTGTAAGTTCGATGCGAAGTATGTATATATTGCAAGTATTTTATATTTCCTGGCCCCGCTACGAACGCGCGAACGCGACGCGCGTCCGTAAAACCTCCACCCCTTACTTTAAATATTTCCTCCCACCTACACAGTGACTCTTTCTCATTAATTTATTTCCCAAATGCTTCTGCCACCGCATTCTAAACTCAGGCGAATGTGCCATCCTGAGAAATTGTAGGTTTACTCATTGATTAATTATTATGTTGTAGGAATTTGCACGTAAAACATTAAAACATTTACTATAAACAGCTGTTTATGTAGGATTGCAAATAATATTGACAAGGAAGTGGTTGAAAAATAAGTTCCATTTTTCCGGCGTGCTTACGAATCGCATGGTACCCTTTTGCGGTGCCTTAGTCTATCACATGGATAATCTAAACACTTTAGAGAAAAGTTCACCCCTGGGCCGTCTCCATTATACTACATGTGCAGAGCGCGTTGCCGAGTAGCGTTGAGGCATATTCAACGGCAAAGTTGCATTTATCTGCCAAGGGATCGTAAAATATTTGAGAGAACTTGCAAAAGTTTTATAAAATGTAACACGTACAGAAAGAAATGTTTAAAAAGGGTTATGTAAAATTTAAGGCTTTTTAACTCCCAAACATGAACAAACTTAAGCTTCTCTTGGCAATACAAAGAGAAGTTTGATGACGGTGGTGTGAAAGTTGAGAAAACGAAGCCCAGCTGTTGCGACTGCGTATAGTTTCGTGATCTGAAATATTATGAGCCTCCCCCCCCCCCCCCCCCCCCCCAGAAAAAAAAGTTAACCTCTCACTTATCGCATATCGCGCACAGTTTCAACGATACATCGGCTACTGCCCCCAGAAGGACGGCCTGCTGGACATGCTGACCGGTGAAGAGACCCTGGTGCTCTTTGCGCGTCTAAAGGGCATTCAGATCACGCAACAGTACTTGGACACGTTGCTGGACATATTCCGCCTGGAGGAGACCGCCGGCCAGCTGGTTGGCACAATGAGGTACTGAATGAATGTGTTGGAGTTTTATTTTGTTAATTTTTCGTTTGTTGGTATTTTCCCCCATGAATCGACATATCTTGCTACTTCTCAATTCAGGCCTGGGAAAGAATACTCGTAATTATGGCGCTATAATACTTAATCGACCTGTCATCTGCACTGCAGCTTTTAGCGATTTGAACAAAACGCCCTCGAACATAGCCAGGAAATGTAAAAGCGTATTATTGCAGCACAAAATTCTGGCGAACATTCCTTACCCTTCATTACCCTGGCTGGAACCTAGACGTAACAATGTTTACTGACGACGGTCTCATACGTCAGTGCTTACAATTTGAAGAACATAGCTAACTGAATGAAATATTGAACGGATAGTTCCTCTGCAATCTTGCAAAAAAATTTAACTTTTTAAAGGTTGCCTATGGCAGATGCCAAAATTTTAGTTGATGAGCTGGTCTACTCGAAGAGGCGGACATTACTGGCACAAAAATTGAAATGCATAATCAACTAATTACCAAAACTTCACTAATTATGTTTTTGACTAATTGCCTGATGGCCCATATTGCAATTTACAAATTCTAGCCAGGGAATTCGCAAGGCGGATTCACTTGGAACGAATTATCAGGATGACACCAGTTTCGAGATATTAATTCCCGAACTTTGTGGAGAAATGCATTGGCGTTCCAGTTACTTTTGTGTTTCAAAGCATAAAACGACGTTTTTTTATAAAGTAACTGGAACGCTAATACATTTCTCCGCAAAGTTCGGGAATTAACGTCGCGAAACTGGTGTCATCCTGAGAATTCACTCCAAGTGGATCCGCCTTGCGAACTCCACGGCTAGAATTTGTAAATTACAATATGGGCCATAAGGTAATTAGTCAGAAACTTAATTAGTTATTTTTTTAATTATTCGGAAATGGATTTCAAAATTTTTTTACAAGTAATGTCCACCTCTTCGAGTAGACGAGCTCATGAACTATAATTGTGCTATCTGGCACAAGGAACCTTTACAAATTCTTGAGGAGGAGGAAGAGGAGGAGGAGGAGGAGGAGGAGAAACTTTATAATACAGTAAGCTATGCGGGGTTTATTCCTGGGTGGTTCCCTCTCACAGGGCTCCACTGGCAATCGCGGCTCGCCGGGCCTGGTCGAGGGTCGCCAGTTGGCTTCCCAGGTCCAGTTCGGAGAGTCTTGCCTCCCAAGACCACTGTAGTGAGCGTGTGTGACGTCACTCGTGGCGAGATTGCCTCGTCCGGTCTGTCTGTGCATTGGTGTGTTATGTGCGTGAGTGTTGCTGTGTGTGTGCTACGCCAGGGACATGTCTGGGACGTATATCTGTCTGGGGAGATGGCGTGTAGTCGGGACAAGTGTGGGTATGTGTTTGTTTGCAGGCGGCGCCAGTCCCTAGCCTGGAGTCTATTGGGAGCTTTGTGCGGGGGAGCGTATTGTCTTCTTGCAAGACGTTGGTCCTCCAGTATTTCTTGACTCGTGGTTAACTCATGGGTCGCTACTCGGTCTGTCGGGATCTGAAGAACGGTGTGGTCTGCCGCTCGGCTAGTGAGACCTCGAGTTCCGCAGTCCACCTCTTCGTTGCCCCGCAGGCCTTCGTGCCCGGGGCACCAGACGATCCCGTGAATCCCCTCTAGAGAGCTTGTATAGGGAGTGTTCCCTTCAGGTATAAACGACACGCCGCTTGTGAGTCCGTAAGGACGCGAGCGTTTCTTTGCTTGCTCTCGGCGTCACGAAGTGCGAGAGCGATCGCTGCTGCTTCTGCTGCTGCGCTGCATGTGGCGCGGATGGAGGCAGAGGCAACGAGGTTCCCCTGATTGACAGCGGTGATCGTGTATTTCGTCTCGCGTCGTGGCGACGAGGGATACGGGCTAGCGTCCGTGTAGTATACATCTGGGTCTCTGAGACAGCGTTTGGGCAACATGCGGGCACGCGCTGCTCTCCTGCCTTGATTGTGAATTGGGTGCATGTTCTTGGGGTTAGGGTCTACTATAATGTTTTCTCTAATTTGGTTAGGGAGGAGTTGTGTTTTTTCTTCGCAGTACTGGGGTGTTAGCGGGTACCCTAGGCGTTGAAGAAGGTGCCTTCCCTGTTTCGTCTTGTTGAGGCGCTCCCTCTGCGCTATGAGTGTGGCGTTTGCCAGCTCCTCGAAGGTGCTGTATACCCCTAGCGCTAGTAATTTCTTTGTGCTTGTGCCTGACGGTAGCTGTAAAGCCGTCTTGTACGCCGTTCTTATAAGAGTGTCCATGCGCTCGGTCTCAGTCTTGCGCTTAACTTGATACGAGGAGTGCGTACGTGACACTGCTGATAACAAGGGCTTGTACCAACCTTATGGTTTCGTCCTCTGTGAAACCATTTTTGCTGCGCGCTACAACTGGCGATGAGTGATGCGATGCTTCCTACTACGTGATTTAATTTGTCTGAGGCTTCCCTTATGCGATTGTTTTCCTGGATGTGCATGCCCAGTGAGCGTGTTGTCGGGACTCGCTTTATAGGTTGCCCTGCAATCTCGAGATGTATCGCCGGTGCTCGATGTTTCTTAGCTTGCATTGGGCCGGATTTGTAGGTACTCTGACTTCTGTGGGCCACATCTCATTCCTGCTGCTGTTAGATATGACTCGATGTGTTCGATAGCAGTAAGTAAAGTGTTCTCTCTGTCACCGTATGAGCCCTTGGTGGCCCATAGGGTGATATCGTCGGCATAGAAGGCACGTCCGAGTTCTGGGATGTTTTCCAGTTGTAGTGCAAGTTTCCTAAGCCCGATGTTGAAGAGGAAAGGAGATATTTAGATCCTTGCGGTGTACCCCTCTGTGGTAGATCATACATGTCTGATTTTATGCCTGCTATGCCGATGCGGGCTTTGCGGTGACTGAGAAAGGCGACGGTATACTGATATACTCGCTCCCCGCATCCAATGGCGTAAGACCATCTAGGATGGTCTCGTGTGCTATGTTATCAAAAGCATTTTTCCACGTCGAGGGATAGGAGTATGTTGTTGTTGCTGCCCGGTTGTGGGTTGAGTACTTCTTCTTTCAGGAGGAGGAAGACGTCCTGTGCTGACATCCCTCTCCGGAATCCATACATGGAATTTGGGTGTAGTTCATGTTCCTCCATGTGTTGTTCAATTCGAGTGAGTACGATTCGTTGAAAGAGTTTGTCCAGGCAGGACATTAGCGAGATCGGTCGTAGTTGATCGGGCCTGCGTGGTTTGCCCGGTTTGGGTATAAGGACTATCTGAGCGGTAGTCCATTCCTCGGGTAATGTTCCCCCCGGTGTCCACATTTCTTCGTTCAGCCGCTGTGTAAATGCTCGGAGGGTTTCATAACTTAGGTTCCTCAAGATGGCGTTGGTGATCCCGTCGGGACCCGGTGCCGTGTTTTTCTTGAAGCTCTGTGCGGCCGCGTATACCTCTGCATACGTGATGGGTGCATCGAGCCTCTCGTTCGGAGGTCCCTTATAATGAGGGTATGGCTTCGGATGCCCGGTCCGGATTCCCGTGTATCTTTGCTGGAGTTCCTGTATGAGTTGGTCCTGGGTTCTCGGATATTCGCCAACAAGTTTTTGTATGGTTGTGTTTGTTTCTGTTTTTGTACTTGGAGGATCGAGGATGCTGCGGAGTATGTTCCACGTCTTTTTGGTGCTGAGCGTGCATTTAAGCGAATCACAGAACGTGCGCGTATTGTCCCTTTGCACCTTCAGAGCATACTTGCTGGCCTTCATAGTGATGTTTGCAATCCGAAGTCTAAGTTTCCGTTTCCGGTTTAGTTTCTGTTTGCGCCATTTTTTGGTGAGACCTCTTCCCATAAGTGTATTAGATGGTTGTCGATTGCTGGCATGTCGGTATCGGTTTGGTAGACTTTGGTGTTGGCGTCATATAATTCTTTGATGCGCAGGGCCCACTCCTTGATCGTGGCATAGCGGCCTTGGTAGTCTGGTAAGGGTGGACTAATAAATTTTTGAAGTGTTCGCTGAAACACCTTATATAGCTTGCAGCGCCCACCGACGCTGATAAGCGGGGACGCTTAGTTCGGCGCTCTTGACCGGCGCTTTGGGGCCGGCTGCGAATGACGACGACAGAAAAGTTGGCCGGCGCGTGCTAACGGCGCAAGCACGGCACGCGCTAGTCCGTTCTGAAAACCTGCTGAGCTGCTGCTCTTGCTCTGGTAAGGAGCCTACATGCAACGCCGTTTGCTCTGGCGCTCCGCTGCGACCCCTCGGTTCCCCACAAGCTCTTGTGTAGCTTCTTAATACATTTTTAATATATTGCCAAATATAATGTATCTACCTGTAAATCTACGGATGCAGATACACTTTCATTGACTTTTCTGCGCCTTTATATGTGCAATAAACTGTTGCTACTATTATAAACCACCATTTAATTTTTAACCATAATCGGCCAGTGCAGAGCTGTGGACGATAAAAAGGAACTGTAATTGCGTGGAGGAATCGTAAAATCACTCAGTCACTGCGGCCTTGAGCATAGTTAGTTTTGACCAGCACTGTGATATGAACGTTTCTGGGAAATTGGCATTTGGAATGCCAGTGTATTTCATAGCGCATTTCGGGGACGGATATCTTGAAGCTGTCTCTACTATAGCAATTGATGGTTAATGAACGTGACTTTTAACAGCGAGGCTGTTAAAGCTGGAGGAGAAACGTCTGAAGTCCGCAGAAAACCCTGCGCCGTTGCCTAGCAACAACCAAACCACAGCTGCGCACCACCTGGCCCAACCTCACCTAGCCGCGCATGCGTGGGAGCAGTAGCGATGACGTCACCTCGCGTTTCCTAGTAACCGCCGGCGCAGGTGCGCGCTCGCTTCGCCCGACACAGACACGGCTCCGCCGAGCACCCGCCAGCTGCGCGCTACTGCGCATGTGCTGTGACGTCATCCGGAATGTCCTCTGCTCCGCGCCGCCCGTACACTGTGCATAGCTTTCGCCCAGTGTGCATGCGCTTGGCCTCTGAGTTTGACATAAAAGGGGCTGCGCCTAGTCGTGTCAACTTTCGCTGGACATCGAGCGGCTACCCTCCAACGCGTTCGGCGTCGGCAAGCAACAGCGTTCTTGCTACTGTGCCAACCTTGGTTAGCCTGCCTGCGTTTGTGGCATGCCAGGAACGCTGTCGCTCGTAGGCGCTGTCGCGTTCAGCGCTAGTCACGCGAAATGTCGCGAAAGGGAAGGTACATCCGAAAATAATCGCTCGAGAATACCTTCCCTACATGCGTAATTAAGTTAAACGAAGTTAAGACCTAGCAGCAATCAAGTTAATACCTAGCAGTAGCAGCCAGTAAGACTTGAGCATCGACAGTTTCGCTGGGTCTAAGCTTTGCACGACCGAGTGCACACTTGCTCGTTTTTTATCTAGCCGCGGACCTCAATTCCACATGTGCGAGAAATGCTCTAAAGTAAATAATAATGTAGTTATTCGCAAGAAACTGTTGATTAGGTAATTGAACATTACGCTTTGTTGTGCCAAGTACTCGTAGCTAATTCAAATAATCCACGTAAATTTAAAGTGCGACTTCTGTCAAGTGAATTCTTTCTACAATAATGGTAACCGCGGGAGACGAACTATTGGACCGTGAAAGGCAGTCTTAGAGCAGCTGTACAGCTGCGGTCCCACCGGCAACTTATTTAATGGTTGCTTACGAGAATATAGATCATTCTCCCTAACTTTTTATTAATACATAAACCGGTCGTGCACAATTGAAACACGCTGGCTTTCATAAAAGTGCACATATTCACATTTAAGTAGTCAAGCGACAGTGTTTACCTTGAATAACGGCAAGGGCCGCGAGGGCGGGGACGTAATTGTTGCCTTTCGTCAGGTGTGAAGATAGCATTGGTGCTATTGAATTTTCAAGGAGAACATGCTTCGACACAAAGCGACATATTATACAAGCTGTAGCGTGGCACCTGGGACTGGTTCATGTAACAGTTGTACTCCAGTGCTATTGCTTTGCGCCCTATAACCAGTGGTGATAGCGGAGCTGCGCCCACGGGTGTCACTGAGATCGGTCGGAGTGAGCGGTGGATAATATGAAAATAGTGGGAACGAGAAATAGAAATCCCCAATTTTATTGCTTGGCACAAGGTTTATATTGCTTGTTCCTGTAAAACTCGCATCGACTGACGATAAGCTTTCGGCTCTAAATTACTTTCGCCTTGTGGGCGCAATATTAAAAAAAAAGGTTGCCGAAATTTTGAGTAAGAAGTTATTATTCTAGCAAAGTATGTCGGTAGTCCATGAAGACGTGTAAAACGTGCACGTTTACAAAAATGAATGTTAACAGGGCCTTTAAGCCCAGAAGTACGCATGCGGTTGTCTGCCTGCGCGCTCAGATGCTTGGAAAGGCATGGAGTTTCGGTTTTAAACGTTTTCTTTAATTGTGTGCGCATCCCATGAAGCACAGACCCGCTCTGTATATTTATATGCTGATATTTGTTTGCTACATATATGTGCTTGAGTTAGTACCAGGATTGTTCATATGAGATGCTCAGATAAGTTGTATGCATGCTCCACTTGAATATAACCTCCATTCGTTCGCTCATTTTGCAGCGCCGGTAACCGCCGCAAGTTGTCGCTGTGTGTCTCCATGATCGGCATGCCGCCTCTGCTTCTTCTCGACGAGCCCTACGCCGGGGTGGGCGCCATTTCACGCCGGCGAATTGTCAGCTGCATGGGCGAGCTGCAGCGTCTTGCCAAGATCTCCATCGTTCTCACCTCGCATAAGTACGGCGAACTTAAATGAAGGTGGCATCACTTAACAGCATGCGTTGCTTGGTTGTACCAACAATACTCAAAGGCTAGAAAACAAATTAACTTCTTCAAGCGTTTATGCAACGCGCATATCGTACGTCATATCAGCTCGAACGGTGTGAGCGAATCTTGGCTGATGTGCCGTTCCCAACCTGTACAAAAAAGCTTTAGGAAGCACCACCAAGGGCGTAGAAGTGAGAAGGACATCTTGCATTAAGAAAAGCGAGCATGCATGCCTGATAAACTGATGTTGAGTAAATTATATTGTCCCTCGTCAGGACCAAAAACCATCTTGAACGTGCTCGTTCTTTCAGCGCACTTTTTTGCTAGAGTTCTCTTGCTAAGGCTTTCGGTGTTAGGAAAACAAATGGGAGCGTCTGTTCATACAGCGCCACAAGCACACGTGGGGCATATATGCACTAACACCCCTACTCTGTATGGCGACCGCTTTAGGCGTTCTTAACTTGTTCAGAGTAAACCTCAAATGAACTCGAAGCTGAAATAGTTGGGTCGTGATTCTACTATAATGTGGCTAGTAGAGTGGAAATAAGGGAAGTACCAAGCACCAGCCTTGCCATCATTTACTTCATGCTTCTATTCTGTTTCCAGTCTGCTGGTCATCGTACCATATTAGTAAATGCGGTGCAAACATGCAATTGCGGCGTGCGAGCATGCTCGCAGGCCGCAATTTATTTGAACTGCTATTTTTGGCTGCGAGACATGCAGAAACACCAGCAGTTAAAAGAATGACAAAGAAGAAGAAAACACTCGTTCTCGCCCAATCTTTACTGAGGAGCATGTCGCGTTTACAGTTCACTGGGAAAACCTGCGTGTTTGTCGAAGCATCACGGAGACATATCAGGCAGCACTGCATGGCTTTAAGCGACGGTGATTGTGCGGGAAACATATTCTGTATTGTACACGACGCAGCCTGTCTGACGTGGAGTTCCTGTGCAACCGAATCGCCATTCTGGGCGAGGGCAAGCTGCAGTGCCTGGGATCGCTGTCGCACCTGAAGGAGAAGTTCGGCAAGGGCTATACCATCTTGGTGAAGACGTTATCGGACCGGAAGCAGGACCTGTCCTACCAGCGGGACGTCAGCAGGGCTGTCAATAAGAGCTTTCCTCAAGCCGAGCTGGTGTACACCTACGAGGTGTGTGCATTAGGAGTGGTGGGTGGTGGGTGCTGTGTGGCAAAATCTAGCCAGGGGAGCTGCATCGCAAGCCGCACTTCACGGTTTCGCGTGTGTAATCATTTAAATCAGCAAACACGCCCGTGGGCCGTACTTTGGATGGACGTTAAATAACCCTAGGCGGTCAGATTTATTCGGAGTACCCTCCTGCGTCATGTCCCGTAATTATACCGTGCTTTTGGCACATATTCCATGCCCAGAATTCAATTTTTACTGGTAGCAGTTCTTTGAGTGGCTTCTAGGTTTTTCTTCGTACGTAGACATGAATGCATACAGAGAACGTTGGGATTATGTCACTTGAAATTTAAGGGCAACAGCTGCGCGAGGATGCATAGCTACGAACTATTTCTTCATTACGTCTATGCGTCTCGAGGCTACCACAGCCACACTTGGCATCTGTGGCTACAATCGACTTTTTCAGGGTATGCTGGAGTTCCGCATGTCCCGCGTGGAAATTCCTTGGAGCGAGATGTTCTCCCGCATGGCGCGCATCAAGAAGCGCTTCAAGCTGCAGGACTTCTACATCTCGGACACGTCGCTGGAGCAGCTCTTCCTCAGCGTGACACGCAAGGAGGCCAGCGAGGCGGCCGCCGCAGCAGCCGCGCAACAGCAGCAAGCTCCAGTGGTAGGACACACCATGGCCACGACCTTGGGCATCTAGCGCGCTCACCGTTGACCTTAACTCGTACCGCCAATAAAATCCTACGGCGTGTTTATTCAGTCATTCATTTGTATATAACATGCGCAACACTCCTTTGTATAAAACATTCTAGTACCACGGTCGCTACAAATAGCGGCCGTGGTAGCACACTAGATTGGTTGGACCCCCATATCCTTAACCTTGCGAGGGTCACCACTGTACATGTACGGCAGTGGTTAATCGGCCGTGGCCGTACTTATACGGTGGTGACCGAACATTTGAAAAGTCGCTCCTTAGCGAAGTGCAGCCTAGTATCGCTCAGAGGTGTTGCGACTTCGTGTGATTTCTGAACAAATTGTTATTGGGCTTCCAGTAGAACTGATTTTTTTTTGCCAATAGTTAAGGAGCATTTTCGCTTTGCCCATTTATAGTTTTTTGCCGCGTGCTGACGACTACTGCTAGCTTATTTTGTATTCGAAATTCTTAAGGGTGGAATTTCGCGTTACGAGCCTCAAAAATCTCTCTTGTTATCACTCGAGGCGTTACCGCGAGATGTTTACTCGCATGGCCTTCCCTATGCGCGCGATTACCTTGTTTACAAGTGGGCGTTCACAAACCAGCAATAATGCTGCGCGTGCGTGTTTTTTTTGAGACGTCCGAGAACTAAATTTCTTCTAGAGATCGAACAAATGATTACTGCAAGTTTTTCACTGGCTTCTTTCTTATGACGTGTGCGCACACGGAATACCTCGCTTTTGCTATGACCTATACCTGGCGACTCACTTTCTGTGGCAACACGGCCCAGGCTACGGAGCCTTAGCCTTGGCCGTGCTGTCACAGAAAGTTGTCGCCAGGTATAGGGTTACTGGAGCCACCTCCAAGAATGATCCAATTTATTGAGGCGGAAACCTTATATGTCTCATCGTTCAGTCGACATTCAACGTCCTTGAGCGAAAACCGTGTCGTCGAAGCGAAATCTTACACGATGACGACTCGGTGTGGTAATTCACTTACTGCACCGACCCTGCATCGTTACCTATATTAAAACGCTCGCGCAACAATTCTGATGGTGCGCGGGTCAAGCATGCATCGCTCATGCAACAATTTTGATGGTGCGCGGGTCACCATCGTCATCGTGCTAATTCAGGTAGAGTTAAATTGGGCAATCGAACCCACGACCTTTGGTGAGAGTCGAAGCCTCGCGCTTATGTGGGAACCGAACCCACCACCTTTGGCGTTAAGGAGAATTTAATTAGTTAATTACTATTGGCGTAATTAACGCACTCGAACCCACGACCTTTGGTAAGAGTGGCACCCTCGACCTTTGGTGTTAATTAGGTCGAGGTTAATAAAGACACAATTAAGGTAGCGTCAAATAATGCACTCGAACGCGCGACCTATGGTACGAAAAGACAAGTAATAAGTAGCAACGCATTCGAATGAGAATGTGAAGTAATTTAATCAATGTCTCTTGAGTGCGCAGGCTTTCGCCTTCGCCCTCTTTGGCTTATACATGCTAAAGTGACTGTCAACCTTTCCCCATGATTATATAGCCATTCATCATTGAGTTGGACTTTACATGGAGGCGGCCGCACTGACGTCCTTGCTGGGATAGCACCCTTGGCGCGGCACTTAAAATGAAAAACAAAATTGAACGGTACAAAGTACGGGCTCTGGCTGCGTCAAGCTTATGACACGAATTATAATGTGTGGAATTTAGTACATTCGTAAAAAAAACATCTTGGCCCACCTAGGTGTTTAACAAAAAAGTTCGGCAGGTGTTGCACTCTTGAAACACCAGAAGGCGAAAGCCTGCTGCACATTTGGTAATACATGAAGTTATAATATTGGTATTAGACTTTGTAAGACATATTGGTAATGCATTAAGTTACACAATCGGGGCTAGACTTCTTGCAACACATAACGAGCCGCAATGGGAAGTACACGTGTAGCACTAAGGCGACCTCCTGAGCGCCACATGTGAGCACTTAACGTTGTACCTAAAGTGCAGCATGTTAGTGCACGCACTAGGCCGCACCTTTACTGAGCGAGATGGCTGCGACATGGCGTGTGTATACTCCATCTCACAACCTGTTAGCACTGCTGAAGGTACGAGGTGTACATAGGCCATATCATTGCGCGGCGGTATATAGTTCCGGGAGTAACTGGCTGATTATTGGCTACACTAGAGAGTTTTATTATTGCTCGCTACATGATACGGTACAGCCATACGCGACATGTTATGGCCTTTGTGCATGCACGTCGTATACGGAGAATTACTGTGGCAGTTACCGCCGGTGACCATACCAGCTACCCTAACAGTGATCACCTTTAGAAACATGGCAGCACCCATACAGCGCCGACCACCCACTTCGATCCGAATTCGCGCTTTTTATTGACTCTCCGCCCTGTCGGCAAGAAATAAGGGGCGAAATCCGTCATTCCCAAGTCTTATCTCAAGCTGAGTTCAAAACATTAGGTATGTTTTGTCGTAATTATTAAGACCGGCTGTTTGTTTATACACTGCTAGGACTACAGACATGGCACCCAGCCGTCAAACGGATTTGATTTCTAGTTAGCAGATTGCGCCACAGCATTAGCATTGGTGATGCATTGACGATGCGGAACGCTATAAAAGCCCAATTGTTCCCTGCATCATTCATTTATTTCCCCGCTCTGGCATGGCACTGGATGAAGGTAGCGAGCAAACAACAAGTATAGACGCCGAGCAGACGCTGTGCCGCAGGTGAACATTAATGAGGGCGTTCGTCCTCATTACTTGCTAAGGAGGCTGCAAGGTAACTGCAGGGATAGCGTACAGGTAAAGCGAAGCCCTGCGGTCGCATGAATGCAACGCATCTTCTGGTTACGGCGTCAGAACATTTTTTGCGTCAATCCACAAACCATGGAGCATCTAAATGAATGGCAAGCAGACGCTGAGCAAACGACGCGGCGCGGATGAGCACATCTCGAGGAGCATTCGGCCTTCCTATTAGCTAAGAATTCATGTAGCTTCCACAATGCTGATAACGGCTTGTGAGATGAAGCATAGGCTGTGGATGAAGTATAATCACGCGCGCACTAGGCACACCTTTAGTAAGCCTAGAACCGTGGAGCAGCCGTGGCTTCAGGGAAGCGTGCTCGTCTTCCATCCGGGAGGCCCGGGTTCGAAACGACGTTCGAAGCTTTGTAGGCCTGTGCTCATACTTCCGCCGGTTCCTACGAAATTTCGCTAACGTCCCGCGCCCGCTCACAGAACTTCTAATGAAAGACGCGGTCTTTGTCTAGGGTCCAGAACAAGCTACTGCGTTGACTGAGCTTACCGTGCGGCTCACTTCACCACCAGTTCTAGACTATTTTGACGTGACCGCTCCAACGGAAGTTCGAACCGATGCCAGCGGTCATGGAATCAGCGCTGTTTTGTCTCAGCGCCAGCAAGGTTGCGACCTTGTTATTGCGTACGCTAGCCGTCTTGTGTCCCAATCGGAGCGTAATTACTCCATTACTGAACGCGAATGCCTTGCCCTCGTTTGGGCAGTGGGTAAATTTCGCCCCTACTTGTACGGCCGGCCATTCACAGTTATCACCGACCATCATGCTTTATGCTGGCTTTTTTCTCTAGAGGATCCTACTGGATGTCTCGGTCGGTGGGCTCTATACGACTCCAAGAGTACTCATACACAGTTGTGTATCAGAGCGGCCGATTGCATGAAGATGCTGATTGCTTGTCGCGCAATCCAGTAAACCCACGAGAGCTTCCAGACAGTTGCGAGTGTACCTGCGTGCTGCCGCTTGCGGTTTTTCAGAACATCGGAGATGAGCAACGCCGTGACCCCAACTTGCGACACGTCATTCTCCGGCTGACTTCTGAGACACCTTTCCCTTCTCTGCGTATTTTTGTGCTGCAGGATGACGTTTTGTATCACTACAACACGCACCCCGCGGGTCTTGAACCCCTCTTGGTTATTCCTACATATATGCGTCAAACTGTCGTCACACAGCTACATGATGTACCTACTGCGGGTCACCTCGGAATCTCTAGGGCAAATGAACGTGTTCGGCATCGCGTTTTTTCGCCCGGTATTGACCGTTCCGTCTGCCGTTACGTCGCTTCCTGTGAAGAATGCCCGCGGCAGAAGAAACCAGCCGTAGTCCCAGCTGACCACCTTCAGCTGGCCGCCCTTTACGTATCATCGTAGCCATTCTTTAGGGTTATCTTGAGCTTCTTGACCCTTCTCCGCTATTTGCCTGCGGATATAAGTGGATAGCAGTCGCTACCAACTACACGACCCGGTATGCGATCACTTGGGCGCTTCTAACCAGCTGTGCAACCGACGTCGCCAACTTCCAGCTCGAAGACGTTATACTTCACCACGGCGCTCCTCGACAGTTCCTACGAGACCGGGGCCGCTATTTCATATCGAAGGTTGTCCAAGACCTCTTGCACTCCTGCGCTATAAAGCACAAGTTGACAACGGCATACCACCCTCAGACCAATGGCCTCACATAGCGTCTTGCTATGTTTGTTTCCGCCACCATGTCGCTTCATGGTTATGGAACCACGGCCTCGCGGAGTCTTGGAGCGCGAAGTGCACGTTGCGCAACTTGCGGTCTTCGTTCCATCCGTTGCATTTGGCGACCAGCTCGAAATGGTCTAGCCAATCTTCCACGTCTTCAGTAGCATCTTCTTGGAATGCAATCGGCGTCTGTGGCTGGTTGAAGATTATCTGCGCCGGCGAAACAGCCGCAGCAGCAGGAGGCTGTGGGCTCAGGTTGGAAACAGACCGTGCTCAGGTTGGAGCCCTTGAAGACGGCGGCTGGTGCGTACGTGCACAGAAGTAATCTCTCCCGGACTACTCACTGAGGATAAGTCAGGGGTACGCTGCGTCTCCGGCAATGGTATCATATACCCTGCACCTCCACCAGTAAAATGTCACGAAGATAATTAATTCGCACTCGCCGAAAGAGAACAGACTTCTTTAATGATGGCCGACACTCAAGAGAACGCGCGCACACCTGCGTTCTTCGTAGTCTTCTCTCTGGCGATCTAGTGCCTGTAGTGGGCAGCTTACTTCGCGTCAATATAAACGTGTTTACTTCTTCCTGTACAATTATTGCGAAGAGCGATAACAATGGTAAATAAATATTGCGGCTTGGGAGCGTCGGTAATTCATTCCGAAGCGCCGTCTGTTCTAGCTTTGAAGTGAGCCGGAAAAGGCCTAGCGATGATATCGGCGCCGTCGAGCGATCGGCGGCGGTGAGGCTACCGCACAAATGGGTCCCGGTCTCATCCTCTCTACGGCAAGGAAATCTCGCCTTTCGCGAGGAAAACCGCCGTCGGACGGCGGCCCGCGAATGGCAAACGGGATACGGCGAGTTACCGTGCCGGTAACGGGTCGTGTACTCCGCGCTTATCGGCTACCCGCTGTTGCTGCGGTGCCGGCCAGTGTTCATGCGCGCTCGTCTAGAAAGGCCAACACTGTCGCACTGTATTCGCGGAGCTAATCAGACCGCTAAGCACGACTGTATTGGAACGCGAGCGATTGGGCACTTGCGTTGCGGGCTGTAATTACCGATTCGCAAGGGCGCACTGTTACGTTTGGCCGAGTTGAGTTCCAAGCCGGGAGAAGAATACGCCGGGAGAAGGAAGAACGTACTTTTAATGCGGCATGCTTGCCGAACGTAGGTGTACAAAAAGAAGCGCCAACGGCGTGATCCGCAGTCCTTTATAAAGGAACGCCGTGATCAAAGGGCGAGTGAAAACATATCAGCGCACATGCGCGAAACAGATTATCGTCCGGAACAGATGAGCCAGACTTTTGGGCGCCGGCTGATAAGCGGTGCGCAAACGCAACAGCACAAGCGAGCAACACGACAAGGAAGAGCAGGGAGCGCGCGTACCTGCTAGCAGAGAAACCGGAAGTCGTAGGTTCTTGTTTGACCAATGGGCATTGTCCCCGACGCTGACATCACCAGATTCATCCTGCTGACATCGCGACGACCGCTGGGGGATACCGGGAAGGCCACGAGAGGTGTACGGCGTTGTTTTTTTTATTGCGATAGCAATTATATGGACACTTCAACCGGATTTCTGCCGTCGGCGTCGCCGTCGCCGTCGGCGTCGCCGTGAGGTTCCGTATAGATAAAATCTGCGCCGCGCGCCGTATGCCCCAGAGGCAGCGTGCGGGGACGCGCGCTATCACGGAGAGCGAACGCACTCAATCTCCCACGCGCAAGCAAGAAAGCGGAAAGCCAGCGCCGGAGGGAGCAGGGGGGGGGGGGGGGCACTTCTCTGCCAACAACCGCGCTCGTCGCTCGTCCGCACAGTCTCTTATCTCTCCCACGCGCAAGCAAGGAAGCGGGAAGCCAGCGCCGGAAGGAGCGGGGGGGGGGGGGGGGGGCGCACTTCTACGCTGCCAACAACCGCGCTCGTCGTTCGTTCGACCGCACCGTCTCTTATCTCCACACGGCTCTGACCTTTATGCGCATTCGCCGCTCAGTTTCCGTCGAAGCGATAGACCGCGCGTACCTTCGCCCCCTGCTGCGGCGTATATATCCGCTCGCTGCCAGCGTTTTGACGGTCGTTGTCTGCAGTCATTCAGTGTGATCTATTCATGTTTGTTTGTGCGCGCTCACACCACGCTTCTTCAATCAGTTAGTAATAGTCGGGCCACATTTTCCAACGCACGCTACACATGCAATGCTGCCCGGGTCGGCAGTGCAGCGCTACAGGTGTGTCCCTTCGCACGCGCTGCCCACGGGAAGCGCTTCTCATCAACACCACCGTTTCACACGCGCCTTCTCGTGGTTATCGAGTCTCTCTTCATGTCGGTCTACTTACGCCGCAGCACACCTGCTTACTTAATCAGCTCATGTTTACTACAATTCATATTGCTACCAAAGCCGCTCACCTTACTTCGTATGACATTGCTGTGTTGCTATCGCATTAATCGCTTCGCCCTTAGGGCGAAACTGTAACATTTTTTATTTGTGGCGCCCCCGCGGCGCGTAGCGCTGCAGCCTTTGGCATCGTTGATCGTGACGGCATTCTGAACTCGATGCGCATGTTTACTTGAAATGGTCAAAAAATATCTGAGGTGGTTTAGGGGCCCTTTAAGCTTCACCTTTAAGAGTAGAACGCGATAGCGTTATCGGGACCCGTTCGCATCGCATCGTTCGCATATGGCAAGTAGGCTTCATTCCCAGCAACACTGAATGTGGGAAAGCAAGCTTACAAAGACCAAGCTGACACACGGGCACTCTAAAATCCTTTAGGCAAGGGGACATCTACCGGAAAGGCGTTCAAGCGCAGTGACACACTACAAAGGAGTATCTCCCTCCCGGCAAAGTTCCTTTGCGGGAAAGATCGGGCATCTACTTTTCGAGCGGAAAGGTGTACTCTCGCATACATCGTGCACAGCTCATCAATAGACGAAAACGTGTTACGTTACTACGGTGCCCCGTAAGTATCTTTTTACCTTGAAAAATGTATTAATTTTTAGTGGTAATGCGATTTGTCGTACAGTGAAGATTTACTCTAGCTATACTCTCAAACGCTCGCACCATATTGCTAGCGCCGCCGTGTTGTATTCCGAATATGCGCATTATCATCAAAACTGGGAAAAAATGTTTTTAAGTTCTACAATCACTAAATGTAAGCTACATGCGCAGCTTTCTGTAAATGTTTTCCCTCTTTCTTCTTTAACAAACAACGCTTTTTTTGCGCGTTCATTTGAGGAACCACCTAAAGAAGTTGTGCGATGCCGTGTGTCATCGGCGCAACACCTTTCTGCAAAGGGTCCTTCGGAGTAACAAAAGGGGTTTCCTGCAAAGGACTTTACTTTTGCCCCTGTGTCAGGGGTATTACACCGATACCCTTATTGTCAGCTTCACTTTTAAACTGAAATGCATTGCTGGAAAGGAGTTTTTCCAGGGGCAATATGAGTGGTATGATTATAAAATGTGAAGGCCCTAGCCCCTTTTTTATTATTTTATTAATCGTTTGTTATTGCCCCGACGCCCACAGGTCTGGTAGAAATGCTAGAAAAGGGGTTTGTGTTTCGGTTTCCTCGTAGCAGAATTCGGTTTTCTCGTACATTCAAATTACAATCCGATGCCGATTGGTAAACAATCCGACGGCGAATCCGACGCCGAATGGTAAAGTCGTACTTTACCATTTTTATGACGGATTTCACTGTGAGGAATTCAATTTTTGTTCACCAAAACCTTGCACCCCGTGGAGGGCCTGCGTGGTTGTTGTGGTTAGATGATTTTCCCCGCCACCCACGATCACACGTTGATTGCCGACACCGCATTTTTTGCGACACGCGGTCCTAACCTCTATCGCGTTAAAAGTGCGGTGGCAGAGGCCGCGTGGCACGGGTCTTCTTCGTCTTCCTGCTGGAATAAACGTCCGCCTAAGACGCGCTGCTCTCGGCTCTTCGGATGCATTGTCCTTCAGCGTACTTGAAGACTGGTCTACTGGATGACGAGGTCCTCGGGCTTTACAGTGTATACGCAGTGATGTAATCAGGACGAAGGCGATGCGTGACAATTTTTGAGAGAAGAATGGCGTTAGCAAGTGTATGTACAAAAACGTAAGGCACGTATCGAACAACAGTTGAGGATTCTGTGCCTCTTGTGTAAGTGGCAAATGCTGGAGGATTATGCCAAGAACGAGCACACACCTATAGTGGCACATACCTAATGGCTAAATAAAAAAAAAGTAAAGTAAATCAAATAATCCCCTAAATATAATACCCTATGCCATTAAGGCGTCGGTGAGCTTCGTAGATATCAGTGGCCCGACATTCTTTGTTCAGGTTTTAGTAGAAAACTTGTATTGTGATCGTGTTTATATGGAAACTGCAGGCGCATTTTCACCGTTGCCGTCTCATACAAAGTTAACGGTACCTGTAAAAGCCTGGTTTAGTAGGAAAAGGCATTTTATTGCGGTAGCAATGCTCACAGAGCTATCTTGAAAGCGATCTGCGACGCGGCCGAAGTGTGCGCGCACGGGGGCCTCATCTTCAAAGCGATCTGCGATGGGCCAAAGTGCATTCACTGAGTGCGGGCAGCTTCGTATGCGCTGCGCTTTCGACGTTTACATCGCGTTGAAGCGAGAGCCAGCGCGAAAGGTCAATTTGCTCGCTGCTGCTGGCGCGCTTTCTCAGTCCAGCGTTTGTACAAGCTTCCGCGGTCATCGAGCGAGATGTGTTTATGTTTACCGTGCTTGTTTATTTAGTTGGTAAGCGAATATTTCTAACTTTTTACGGCCGATAAAACTACTATCCTTACTTCTTCTGTCTACTAATTTGCTATCGCAATCGACGCTTCGCCTTTCGGGCGAAACTGCGACTCTTTTGCATCTTCGAATAACTGTCGTATCTGTAATGTACCGGGCGCTGTAGAACGCTGCATCGTTGAAGACAAGGGCGCCACCTTATTTTGGGACGTTCTCCAAAGGACTTTTACGAAAGAATCTTAACGTAAATCCTCATACCATACGATATCTTACGCCACCTCAATGTGAAGATGCAGCTTTTGAGATGCTGCTACATAAGACATTGCACAGTTTATAAAAAAGTCACACGGTAGATCGGAATGCAGAACCAATTTTGTTTTAGTAGTCACATTTCATTCAGATGATTTCACAATCGCAAGAATTTTGTAGATCAAAGGGGCTTCCAACCAGATTGGTACCCGTTGTTGATAGAGTGTATCATTCTGCCTCCCTTTTAGAGAACTGTGTATTGTGATAATTGTACTCTGAACTGCATGTTTTGTGCTTATAGACGGGGCTATATGTGTTATCGCTGATATGCAAATAACTTGCGCACGTATATTTTACATTTCTATAAAGTACCATGAAAAAAAGGCGGTCGGGCTGGTGCGAGCATCGGGCTGGTGCGCTGGGAAGCCGAGGTTTGAATCCAGCCTCTGGATGCGCTTCATTTAAAAAAAAGTGATTTCGAATCTGCTCGACAAGAACCCTGACAGCGACCGACAGACCGACCACCGATCGAACCTGGCGCAATTATGGAATGATAGGCGAAGAAAGGAAAAATGTCGCAGTTTTGCCCGAATGGCGAAGCATCAATTGCGATAGCAAATTAGTAGAGAGCTATAAGGAGTAGGATAGTAGTAGAGTAGCTATAAGGATAGTAGTTTCATCGGCTGCATAAACTTGACACATTCGCTTACTTACTGAATTAACAAGCGTGGTGTCAGCGCGTACAAGAAAACATGAATAGATCACACTTGATGACCGCAAGCAACCACTGTGAAAACGCGGGCGTAGGGAAGCGCGGCCGCCGCAGCGAGCCAAGGTTCGTGTGGTCTATCGCTTCAACGGAAACTGAGCGGCGTAAGCACAGCGCATACAAAGGTCATAGCCGTGTGTAGATCGCTTGCAAGATACGGTGCGCGCGACAACACCGACAGCCCGTACCGGCGCAAAATATAAGAACGGATTTGTTGGCAGAGTAGAAGCCGCCGCCCCCCTCCCTCCCGCGCTGCCTTCCCGCTTCGCTCCTTTCGCGTGGGAGATTGCGTTGCCAGTTCCCCTTGCGCCCGGTTGCAAGATACGCATTTGGTGCCGCAGCACAGCGTCGCCTCCCCTCCAGCCCATAACCCCACGGCCTCTCGCGCGACGGAAGTCGCGTTTGCTCTCCGCCGTGCGTTCGCTCTCCGTGAAAACGCGCGTCCCCTAACGACGACGGCGACGCCGACAGCAGAAATCCGCTTGAAGTGGCCATATAATTGCTATCGCAACATAACAAACGAGAGACGAGTTACAATATGATTGTGCTCCTTCACTTTCGCGTAGGCTCTCGAGGAGCAGGATGTGTGTTCCGGCATACTTTGAGCCCGATATCTACTAGATTATTTTATCGGAAATGTGTAGCCCCTGCAAGGAGTGTGTATGCTGCTCAGTAGCAGCCACCGGATTTGATGGCTATGCTGAATGCATGCGTATACTTACCTGATTTTTAGGTATTTTCTATTCATGATGCAGTGTTTTTAATGTCTGTTTCTGCTGCGTGCTATTGCGGTCTTCCATGTATCCATCGTCCTTCAGGGGAAATAATAACAGGCTGCTGCTGATGATGATGAATCAAAGAAACAAAAAAGGTTGCGCGATCACTGAGTGATTAGCGCGCTCGACTTCCGAATGCGCATTGCTTCAATGACTGGCGGGGAAGTTTTCTTCACGCTGGGGCTATGGCGAAGCTGGGGATAAAGACATGGTCTAACGACGACGACAACAATTTTCGTTGTGTGTCATCGATGGAAACAACGGTCGCCGTCAGTGTAACTGAACGATGGACGGACGGAAAATGCTAATCCAATATCGAGGCTTAATCTCTGTTGCAGTGAAATGTAATAATCTCAGTTATCGATTTTTTCGTAACATATTCCAAGGCACGAGTTCCCCAAAAACCTTATTTCGTTAGAATTGTTCGTAAAAGCAGGTAAGAGAAAACATATCTTGCGCGTTGCATTAGCGAAGGCGCTCGGTCAGTGGCAAACAGCTCTTACAAATTAAACGCTTTACGAACTGGGCCATTCAGTTATTATCTCTTTTACATTCATGACCCGTTTATTCAGGGGCGAGAAGTTGGAGTGACGCCCTCCGGCGAGTGACGTCACGTTCTGTACACCGCTCGCTCACTTTGTGCATGCTAGGAACCAAGTTGCAATAATAACGCGCTTTGGTCAGCTAGTGGCTTGGAAAACAGTGATAAAGATGGGACTCAACAAGAAGACGCTAGGCACGAGGCTATTTCGGCTGCTTGCTGCTGTCACGCCAGATAGATAATTTCCGCAAATTCAGCGCTTAAGAATTTGTATAATCTTTTGCTCGAAACGGGAAGATTGCCATTATTACCTAGTTACTACAGACATTGTTCTTAATACAGAGCAGCTACCTCTAACATTGTTAGCGCTCCTATAACACAGATGTTATCTGAAATATTCAATCCAGCTTCCATTGGTCTTGTCAGTTGTAGTCAAATATAGGCACTATAGTAATGCGGGAAAGGTAGAGTTCGGCGTGCATTTTTTTATGAAATGACTTTGCTTGCTTGCTTGCCTCAGAGAGTGGCTCGTACCCACTATGGGGGATTGGCCAAGAATCGAGTGATTGAAGGAAAACAATTATCGGAGTCTAATAAGGATCACTTTTGAAAAATTTTGAATGACTAAAGGAATTTATTCGTATAAAATTTAGAAATTTGACTTCATTGCAATGCCTTCGTTCTTGGGGACAGCCGCTCAAAAAAAGAAAAAAAAAAGTTGTCGCAGTTTCACCTGAAAGGCGAAGCATCAATTGCGATAGCAAATTTGAAGAGAGCTATACGGAGTAATGATAGCAGCTTTATCAGCTGTATAAACTTGGACATGCAGCACCGGCAACACGCAGAACTGTTGTCGACGCCGCCGGCGTTTTGCCCGCGTTCACTCAAAATGCGTGCGACGTTGGTGACTGTTGCCGGAGCCTCTGATATAAATAGGCACTGCGTGCCGCAGCTAAACGTCGCCTCCCTTCCCTCCCCCTCCCCCACAGCCTCTCGCTCGTCGGAAGAAGGCGCGTTTGCTCTACATACATGGTGATTGTGAAGGAGAACAGAGACGCCTACTTCTGCAGCCCTTAAGCGAGCACGGCGCAGAACGCGCGTTTGTTCTCCGCCGTGCGTTCACTCCCCGTGAAAGACGCGCCCCTCGCGCCCTTTCACTCGCACATCCAGCGTTCGGCGCGCGGCGACGATTTCTTCTCCAAATGACGTCATACGGAACCTCACGGCGACGGCGACGGCGACGGCGACGCCGACGGCAGAAATCTGCTTTTGAGTGTCCATATAATTGCTATCGCAATAAAAAGCATTGTTCAAGGCTATTTTACAAGTGCGTGTCACATGTATTATGCACTACACGAATACATGGACCGCAATTGCTTCAAATAAATGTTTTGTGGCTAAGAGGCGGCTGTAGGTTACGGCCAAGTACTATTTCCTCATATTTTAAAATGAATCTAAAATGCTGGAATGCTCGCATGAGACAATCGGCGCACATAATCAACGAAATTTGTTGCACTCGAGAGATAAACTGTACCATCTATAGCAAGCACAATTGACATTTTGAGCCTTAACGTTTTTACAAACTTGTCAAAAATCATACGTTAGAAAAACAGTAGCCCAAAGTTTACAAATCCATAAATCTGCGCCAATAACCAATATTGTGCTTCTGTAAATTGTATTTTTTAGAATGACTCAAGCGGAAAAATTGTATAGCTGAAATTTGAGCTTGCGTGGAATTGTTATTCTTTACGAGGGTTAGGCAGAAGTCTTACTCTGCCTAACAAATTTGGGGTGTATTCCAAGGCGGTGTATATTACGTACCTTATTGTACACCTTACGTGTGTTATTAGGTACAGTTTACAGAATTGTGATATTGTTTTAGAGCGCCGCTCTTAGGCGCCTGTTCGTGCGTTGAGCGTCGGCGTGCTTCGGCGCAACCGAACGAACGAGCACTGCGAAGGATGAAAAAGCGAACGCGGAGCACAGTGGTGGATGAAACACAGCGATAGCGAAGAGAGCGCGAGGAAGAAGCGGAGGAGGTCAGGTGCCCGTTCCTGGTTGAGCGTCACCGCCCCTCGGCGTAACTGCGCGAACGCGCTCGTGCCACTGCTCGCGCGTTCGTCACTGTCTTCTTTCACAGCTGGCTCCGATGCCGCTCATCATGCCATCGTTCTCATACTGCCCCTACCTCTGCGAAGGCGCTGATGGCACTGGCCCACTACCAGTCGGTGCGTGATTTAGGTTTTAAATTCTTTGCGACAATATATCACGAAATGAAAACACGTATACATCTTCACATCGGTCATTTTTTTTGCGGAATCGCGGTTAGTATAACCTTGACACTTTAGTGTTTTTTTCATATATGCAATTTTAAACAATTTCGCTCAGAACAATTGGTGGCATAAACTGAAAATTGACTTCCTGCTGTTACTGGATTGTAATATCTTAAATTATTCTTAAATCTTGTGAAAGATTCTATGTTAATTCAATGTGAAGGCCACCCGCTAAATACTTTTACTTCAAAAAAAAAAACATAGCAAAATAAACATTTAGATTGACGTTTAGCAAAATTAGGTCAAAACAAGTATCAGGAGGAGACAAGCCCTGAATGTGGTGAATTTTAGCTCGCCAATGCTTTTTGTGAGCACTGCAGGTGTTTAAAAATTTCAGGCGATGCTTGTATACGTTAGCCTGCGCCGGCGATGTAACACTAAAACTCTGGCTCCAGCGGCGGCTCGCCAGCGCCGGAGCGTGAGTCGTTAAAGCACGGTGCCAGCTGAGTAGGTGCGCGCTCACGCTACGTGCGCAGCCAATCAGAGCCGTTTCGCTTCCGCCGGGGAGGGATGATGATGATAAGTGGTTCTTGAGGGAAAGGGAAAGGTTGGCGCTATCTTCTGCAGCCCTTGAGGGAGCACGGCTCAGCGCCGGGGAGGGAAAGGGCAGGAAAATGGTTTCGCGCGCGCTGCGCCCGCTTCGTTTCCATTCAGTCAGTCTCGAAAAACTCATGGGAGGGCCGCGCATTGTGTGTTCCTCGAACAACATGCAGCTCTCGGCGAGTGCCGACGAGAGATCGCCCCTGAAAGCGCGCGTCGACGACGGGCCGATCATATGGTGCGAGCCGCTGAAGCTGCGGCATTCCGCTAACGCACAGCAGATCACCTGACCTTCCTTTGGTCACGGTCAAGTTACTCACAAGAAACATACCCGTCAAACACAAGGTGCACCCAGAACAAGCTTCGCTCGCCCCCATTTTTCGGTAGGGGAACCGCTGCTTATTATTGCGATAGCAATTATATGGACACTCAAAAGCAGATTTCTGCCGTCGGCGTCGCCGTCGCCGTCGCCGTCGCCGTGAGGTTCCGTATGACGTCAATGGAGATGAAATCGTCGCCGCGCGCCGCCGAACGCTGTATGTGCGAGTGAAAGGGTGCGAGGGGCGCGCGCTTTCACGGGGAGTGAACGCACGGCGGAGAACAAACGCGCGTTCTGCGCCGTGCTCCCTTAAGGGCTGCAGAAGTAGGCGTCTCTTTCCTCCTTTACAATCACCATATATGTAGAGCAAACGCGCCTTCTTCCGACGCGCGAGAGGCCGTGGGAGGGGAGGGGGAGGGAAGGGAGGCGACGTTTAGCTGCGGCACCAAGTGCCTATTTATATCAGAGGCTCCGGCAACAGTCACCAACGCCGCACGCATTTTGAGCGAACGCGGGCAAAACGCCGACGGCGTCGACAACAGTTCTGCGCGTTGCCGGTGCTGCTGCATGTCCAAGTTTATGCAGCTGATAAAGCTAATATCATTACTCCGTATAGCTCTCTACAAATTTGCTATCGCAATTGATGCTTCGCCTTTCAGGTGAAACTGCGACAACTTTTTTTTCGGTTCATTTTTCCAGAACTCATTTATTTTCGCATTTCTTTCACACCCCCTCAATAACTACGTTTGCTAATAAAAGATTTTTAGTATCACCTTGCACACGTATTTCTTACATAGTTGGCTGTGGAAAGAAAATCGTGCGAGAAATTTTGATACGGCTTCCTTTTATACAATCCAGAGCAAGAGCAAGTTGTTTTTTCGTTATTTAATTATTACGCTCTCAAGATTCCTTAGTTCTCGTTAGTTTTGGTTAATTGCACAGATAAACCTCTCTCCTATGTTACTGCCAAAATTGTTTTGCTATGGCGAGTTAAATTTATGTTACGAGTGCTGCATGGAGTAACGCCCACATCTGTTAAAGAAAATTTACACTTAATGCAACACTTTCAGCTGACTAAAAACATTATGCTCTATAGGATGGTCTAATAATCTGCTGTCTTATTCTCCGGAAAGATTTTTAAACTTTGCGTCATACCTTAAAGGCGATGGAACATTTCATAGTGGCCTGCAGGTGCTTTCGTTAGACGATACGGCACACTCCTGACACTATGGCGCAAACCGGCCGTGATTGTGCCACAGTACCTAGCTCACGAAACCTATCCGTTCGTTACAACTTGAAATTGAAATCAGGAAGGAGTCCTTAAAAGCGCCAGTTGGAGAGCCTTGGCCATAGACTACACAGTAACGCCGAATTTGTGCTGCTCTAAAGGAAAACTAAGAGGAAGACGTGCTCAGCCCCATGTTTCTAACTCTCCTGGTTTAAGTGCAAACAAGACTGTCCACCTCGTGAGTCCATGAAGCACCACCACTTAAATATACCATAAGCCTTCTTTGAGTGTGCTATATTTTGAACACAGACCTCAGCGAATTATTAACATTTTAGTATGTCCCACACAACTAACGAGGCTTCCACTTCTTGTTGGTTGAAACCGCAGTCTCAAAGGCATATATAGCCCACAAAGGTGGGCCGAGCAACTATGTCAGCTTTGGAAAACGAACTGTCATAACTGTTGCTGAAACAAAATGAGTTTGTTAATCACAGACCCGAGTTGAACGTGTAGCATTAAAAAGGATTAAACACAGGCCACTGCAATTCCGTGTACTGACAACTTTTTTTGACAGTTGCAGTTTGTTCCTTTTAGTTACTGCCTCGTAAAACGGACGTCGGACAACCTGCATTTAGTGAGCAGTTCAAAGAGAATGAATTTGTGTGCTAGTTAAATTTTCCTAGTACTGCCTGACGTTTCATTCAACCAATGCGGTAATTGGGCATCTTGCCATGAACTACTAGTCGTGAGAAGCCAAGTTTAACGAGTTAAGATCAAGGTAAATGCAGATTTTATATGTAGCAACGGGGGAATTGGTTATCTGCTTGTTCAACCGTGGCATATATTACTCCCGCGTTTTATTCAGATACGCGATTCATTATCCACCCAAACTGACGCTGCAAGAGTTACAATCACGTATGAAAACTTTCCTGCGTGCTGCACCCAGCTCCAACGGCTGGCGCTGTAAACGCTGCCTTTGATGAAGAGACTGCTGAGCCATTTTCATAAATATTTTACGCACAGAAACAGACAAAATAAAATCAGCCGCCATCCCGCCCTGCGAACGTGAATGTCCAGCGAAGCTGTATCAAACGCCACACATGGTCGAGCATTGTATTCACGCTGTTCTTCTGGTGTCTAATTTCCGTAGTCTAGCCATGACAGTCTTAGAATTAACTCAATGAGTTGCTAGACGGGTCTTCCTTTTATTTATGAAAGTGCGGTGATGCGTCATAAACTATATATATATATATATATATATATATGCATACATATACAGTATATACATATACTGTATGCCTGATTGCAAAGAAAGATATGCCGTTTGCCTTGAATTGTTAACCTGGGATTTTGTGTTTACGCCACGAAAGTTTGCGACCAACGAGAGGTATACAGCTTCGCTGCAAAAATTATGCGTGGCTCTGCTACCGAAAACAACAGAGACCAGTGGAGCTGGGGAAAGCCTAGTAAAGTAGTGGCAAACCACACACTTAGTTTCCTAGCGCTCAGTGTTTCTTCGCGATGAATTCGACCGGCCACGTTCACAAACCTCCGGATCTTCATTTCTTCGCCTACGTGAACTCTCGGCTTCCCTCAATCTAAACCCGGAATGTTCTCTTCTGCGACACTTGGTTTCAGCTTCCCTAGCTCTCGCTTCAGTCTTTCGGAAGCAACTACCACTTTTTTTTTTATGTAGAGGCTGTGCAACTAGTGTCATGTTGTCTGGTCGAAACCTGCTGAGCCGCCGCCAGAGGCATCGACTGCAGTTACGAACACCAGGCGCGTTCGGCACGAACGCGGGGAAACGCAATCGGCGTCGGCCACAGCTCTCCGCCTCACTACCACATGCCTTCACTCATCCTCTCCACCTCGCATCCGCTATTGACCCTTGTCGCGGCGATCCCGTGGGCGCTGGCATGTTTGATCACGTGGTGACGCTTCCATTGCTTGCCTCGACTGCCTCCGTTGCCTCCTTGTTTACAATGGAAGTGTACGACGCCGGCGCGGCTTGGTAAAACCTCTGTTTTCGGAGATATCGTAGACGGTGACTAGGTGGACGACACGAAGCTTTGATCACAGCTTCAGAGAACATGCAAAAGCGCCTTCGGAGCTGATTAAGCTGTAGGTCCAAACGGCGCAAGCAGCGTATATGGTGCTTGTTCTAAAAGCGGGGCTAAATATGTATTCCAAGCTATCCAAGCTTTCCGATTATGCATTCAGTCAGGATTAGTGTGTTTTGCTCTTTGTTCTTTATTCAGCAAATATTTTGAAGCAGTGGCTTGTCAGTTTCTGACTCAGCGAAGTTCCTCGATCGGTGCGGCCACTATCTGATTATTTTCTGCCTAATCGCTCGCGGGTGGGTTCAGTTCCGATAGATTTGTTCTTGCTGCGCACAATGTTTGAAACGTAGCTGTTTTGTACATTCTCATACTTTGTAGCAAATATATATTACAGCTAGTAACTCGCTTACTCTTGTGGACCGTCACGAAACATTCAGTTTCGACCATTCGTGCGCCATAGGTGTAGTCCGTCATTTATTGTGCATATACAGTGCGCATATATTCAAGAATGCGCCCATTCAGTTATTCTTGATACGTCGGCGATAGAGTGGGCGTAAGTTTTCCTGCCATTTGGGACAGATGTGTATATATAACGTGCGCGAAACTTCCTATGACAGGAAGCGGCGCTACTCCCTTTGTCATTGTTTAACTAGTGGTACTCACTCTTGCCGACGTTCTCGGGATGAAGCCCTTTCTTTGAAGGTTAGCGATACAAGGCTGGCGGATGAGCAAATTTCTGTATCCTCGAGGAAAGCCTTACATCACGAAGGGCCGGTAACACGTCCGCACAGTTGCAGCAGCGGTCCGCGAACTTGGCCACACAGATTCATTCTATTCCTTAACATGCCAGTCACTATTATTGCAGCCAACTACTGCACACGTCATCAATCCACATGATTCAATCTAGCATGATTGGAGCACAGTGTGTTAGCGAAAACTCAGTTGCCTTTCCGACAGCTGATCACACAGAAGCAAGATAGAAGCGGTAATGGTTTCGTATTCGTGCGCTGTCGCTGAGGAGAGATATGGCGCGCCGCCGTGAGCGCCATCTCGTTTCTCTAAAACAAACTGCTCCGCGAAAAGGGTCAATAGGGAACCTAAAATCGTGGGGCGGCGCCACCAGCGCGCTGCTATCCGCGCCACCAACGGAGGCGTCCCCAATCACGCAGGCGCTCCACCGGGAAACGAAACTTTGCCACCGTGTGTCAGCGCCCTTCGAGCCCTTCTTTCCGTGGTTGCTTCCGACTGTGCTTGCGACGTTTCACTGTTATCGACGTTG